>NC_143569.1:27636500-27945000 GCF_054136105.1 Typopeltis vanoorti | reverse complement strand
TTTAAGGCGCAATCTAAATTTCTACATTTTCACTTTGTTCATATGGAGATTCTCGAAATTCATTTCTTTAATTTATTACGATTACCATATAAAGCTTCTTGACTACAGAGACAAGAAAAATGTGTGTGTACTGAGATAGCGTGCAAAAGAAAATATTGGAAACAGACAGCGAAAATAAACAGAGAAATAGAAGTAAAAGTTAATAATAAATCAAAACAGAAAAGTCAACATTTGATGAAGATAAGAGAGCAAGTTTGTTATTGAAAAGACGGATAATAAAGTATTGGCCACATCCGAGGAAAGATAAGACAATCACGAACTGGTGACAAAGTCCTTGAAACCAACGGAAACACACAGATAGCCCTAGAATGAAAATCTGATTTGTGTGTGTGGCCAAATAAAGCAGATGTATACTGAGTTGCGATATCTCCATTTTCTAATACCTCCAACAGATGCGTCAGGTAGGTTTCGTTGCTATGGTTCGTGTGGGATAATGCGCACAGTCACGAATATTTTAATAAATAACACATTTTGGCACATTTCAGATCACATTACCTCACGAGGTTAGAGATAACGGACTGTAATTTGAGGTTTTCTCAATGCGGTTTATAGATCATCGCTTTGCAATTGATAGAAGGAGATCTAAAATAGTTGATCGAAGGAGTGCTTTATCTGCACACGCAATACACGTTCAATGATCCCCGTACAGCCAAAAAAAATAGTTGATTCGATAAGATTTTTACATAAAATGACTGCGTCAAATAATACAGCGTCTGTGAGTATGCCCCCAAAATTTAAATTTGATCAATAGACCCTAGAGGGAAAGAAGAGGAGAGATCAATAAACATGAACTCCAGCAAAGTTTTGAAAAAAGTTTGGAAATTCCATCAAGTCTATCTGAGATAATTTACGATTAGGAATACATTTTTTTTTTTTTTGACACACTCCATCATCAACAGAATGCACAAAATGTCATATCCGTTTTGGGCTAAGTAGATAGGTTGGTAGGCAGATAGTGAAGGGGAAGTGTGTATATTTAAGTGCAATAATTGGCCCACAAGACACTACGCGCTTAAAGGACTTTGCGCGTGGTATGATAGTAAGAGCGAGACCACCTGATGAAAGTGTCTCGGCAACTTTTCCTGCTGAGATCTTCACATAACAATCCTTAAAGTTAGTCAGAATGATTCAACAAGCAGAAAATATCCTTCAAAGGATTAAACTGTAACTGGAGACAGCCTGTTCATACAAGAAATCCTAGAGAGTTACGGGAATCTTGCTGTACAACAGAAGGATTGCAAATGTGATCTGCAGAGAAGCATAGCATATCGGAATGTACAACACGAGTGGCCCTAACACTGATGGGATATAACAGTGGAATGCCACTTTTCAATGTGATAACGAAAAGTTCGACACTTGCTTTAATTGTATCATTCAAATAAAATGAAATTCAAATATCGTAAGATGAATGTTAATTTGTTTAAGATTATACCGAGGTAGCTAAAATTACATCGATATGAGTATATTGTGCCTGTCAACTGCAACTCCAACTGATGTTTGTTGGGGTAGGGGGGGGGGGATTTTGTCAACTCACCTTTAGTTGAAAAACTTAGAAAAGTTCAGCATATCATATAGAGATTCGATTCGTAATCTTTCTATCTAACCAAACATGTATATTTTCTACAGATTGTAGTCACTAATGAGTCAAATGCTTTAAGAAATAGTGTAATCTCATAGGATTTCACAGGTACTCCTCCCTTAAAAAAAATTATTTTTCTCATATTGATATGCTTTTACTATTAAAATGTCTTAAATGGAGTATAAAATATAAAAAGAGTAACAAAAAAAAATTTAAATGGAGTATAAAAATATAAAAAGAGTAACAAAAAAAAAAGAATGAACTCACACAGATTAACAGAGAAAACAAATAAACCAGAAATTAATAAAGTGGGGCGAAAAAAAGAACGAATAAGTGGATAGACGACTTCGATAACCTTTTATTTTACCTTTTTTACCTCCTCTGCTAAGTTTCTATCGGAATTCCTTAGTCGGGCGACAGAATGTCTGCGGATAATTTCATCCCGTTTGGAGGGTTCTATGGCATGAGCACTTAATTTTAATACTTAATTTTATCTTCATTTTATAGTATATTTTATTCGTAGATTACAGATGTGGTTTTACACTTCTTTGACATCCTAAGCTGATAATTCTTTCAAATATTCAGTTAGATGGAATGAATAAATCTTATCTTCAAGATAAGACCGCGTTGGAAGAACAATTCATTTTGACAACATACAATCAGATCTCACAAAAGAAGTGAGTTTTGTTCATAGTGGGGGATTTCAACTTAATTACGTGGCTTCCTAGTAAAGGAAAAGGCACCTATAATTTGTAATGAAGCTGAGTGACTCGTGGAAGGAATGTTTGACGAATTAAAAAAAAAAAAAGAATTCTCATAAAACGTATATAGGAATCACTTGGGCTTAGGTCTTCCGTCTTCTTTATGGAAAGAGAAGACGCCAGTATTGAATGAGAACCCACCTTTCAGTTATGTGAAATAATAATCAAAAACTGAATACGTAGTTAGTAGTTTAAATTTTCGTAAATATTCTGATCATTTTTTTTTCTTAGTCTTGGAAACAAGGTTCAGTATAAAAAAAAAATAAATAAAAAAAAACGAAATCCCGGACTTTTAGCATCAGATACGAATATGTTACAAATAGCTGCACATGGTTTATATTTGAATAGGATTTTATTTGAGGATCATAGAACTCTGAAGATACAGTTGCGTTGCACTTGCCCCCAAAAATGAATAAAAAAAATAAATAAATAAACTGCCAGGGCTAGAAGAAACCACGCAACATTTGTTCGAAGAAAAATGATACTTTTATTCCTTATCTTTATAGTAAAATCTCTTGAAGCAGGTATCTGGTATTTGTTCCCAAACCCATGGTCATATTTGCTCTGCAATGGTGTTCGTATGATAATTTAGGTTATCTCCTCTACTCCATCCAGAAAAGTTAATGTTCGTAGTGTGTCTTGTTATGTATCCTAGCTCTAAAGCGAACGTAAAAATAATTCGGGGATGGCTGATGTTTTTCAATCAGTTTTTACTTTTATTTATCACTTTTTCATATTTTAATCATGCCCCTTCTTTAGCCTGTGCAAATAAACTTGTATTATGTACTGAATCAGCCACCCCCCCCCCCACACACACACATAGACCGACAAAATGTTCAGTTCAGTTGATTAATAAGATTAAAGAAGTGTTGTTTCATCGAATGTACCTGATAATTAAAAATAATTTGCATAATTATTTTTCTCATAAAAAGTTGTGCTAGTGTCATCAAGTTTAGAAAAAGGGCGAATCAATATATGTAGTTCCCATGTGTTTTTTAAGGGCTATAGGATACTGCGAGTTAAAATTATTTTAATTAAAATACTGTAATTTTATTTTAGAAATAATAATGTAACTTATATTATACTTAAAATAAAATGTAACAATAGTTATGATTTTAAGAATTATTAAATTATTCTGAAATATAAAAATATACCTTTATTTATTCAGTATCAAAATATTACAACAATATTATGTTTCTAATATTCAAAATGTGTCTGTAAGTGCTGATAACTTTACTTACATAGTCGGTTCATGATTTATGATGAAATGAAATGATAGTCATATGGGGAAGTCGCGTGTATCTGAGTGATGCATTCATTACTAGTATTGCTAACATGCGATAACATGCGATAAAACTTTAAAAAAAATACACTCCAAATATAATACATGATGGTTTATTTGTTTTCAGTTACAATCTAGAAATTATTGAGCAAAGAAAAAATAACACCAAACCCAATACTATACTTACATCGGAGTTCGCGGTATCTCTCAGATACAATTTACTATCAAATATCATTTTTGCATTCGACTCTATAATTCTCATCATCGGACTAGAGTAACAAAATCGCTGAATCTCTTCAACACCTGATGGATTATTCAATCGATATATTTTTCCAGCCATTTTCAATGGTTAAAACAAACAAACAAAAAAAAACCAATACTATACTAACATCGGAGGTCGCGGTATCTCTCAGATACAATTTACTATGAAATAACACACACCTTTACGCAACACGTGTCAAGCCAAAACTGACCGCATAAATAGTGTGGAATATCACTCGTAATATATGCATGCGCAGCTACTCATGAGCTCCAAGCTATACACTGGATACGTGTAAGAATATTTATAATAAACAATTTGTTTGTATCTGTCAAATCACCCCCGACCTCCGCGGGGTTAAGTATTATTATAATTCTGTTCAATTAAATCTGTTTTGGGTCAACATGCCTACTACACACACAAAGAAAAAAGTATCCACTATTTTTCCAAAAAAAAAATCCGATAGTCACTGTGTTAGAAATATCCACCAAATAATTGCAAACACCTCTCTAGATCTACTTTTTTCGCTTTAGTATTGATTTTATAAGGTGCTGGAAAAGTTTCACAATAATACTAGTTCATGAGGACAAATATTTCTGGCTTGTAGGATAGTGAAAAGAAATAAATCAGCTTACTGCTTGTTCAACATTATCTTATTAATTTATAATTGGATTTAGATTAGGAGAGTGAGCATGCTTGGGTCAAGAATAGCAAAAAAAAAAAAACTTCTACTAATCATAAGATATGACAATATTAGTTTGGTGCCCAGCTACCCTCGTGCTCATAGCTCGTACATGCGTGACGATTCTGTAGATCCGTTTCACGACAAATTTACACACTTCATACGAGTGGGTTAAAAAAAATACTTTATATATCAATTCCACTTAAAATGTCTGCATAGAGTTTATTTTAATATAATCCATCCCGTTCTGATTTTTGCATACAAAAGTAAGAACATTTCATTAACAATAAAAGAACATTTATAATTGTTTATTTCAATTAATAACTGTCGAAAAGCATGTATTTAAATTTTTATTTCTTTTTCTTAAACTACAAAATGATTTGGAGGGGGGATAAGGAACGACTGGTTCCTTATCTCCCCATCGGTGTATCCTATGTAATCACACAATCACTGCGACTCGAAACAAAACACATGCGTACAGTCGAGCTTCCTTCTACCCCCAACCTCGTGCTTCCGTCGAATTTAAAGATATTGACTGAATCAATTAGATCAAAACGAATAATCTGTGTGTGTATTGTTTTTAAAATAAAAGTTTTGCATTAGTTATTGGACATGAGTATGACGTCATGGGATTTTGACGTCAGATCTATATCGAATATTTTCTCGCTTTCGGGAAAGGTCTTGAATATTCTTAGAAATTACTGCTTTAGATGACTTCCATTACCTAAGTATCACATTTTACTGGAGTGATGGAGTCTGTCCATGGGGCTACTCTTCGTCAAAATAATCACGGGTCAAACCGTATACACTTGAATTATAACCTAATATGTAATCGAAAAGTCTAAATGTAGTGATAAATATAATTTCTAATGTATCCTGTATTGAAATAAATATTTGGACAATATTAATTTCCAAATTTATGTACACTTGAAACTTTTCTTCCCTTGTAGGCATAACTCTGCCATTTTATAACGTGATTCGCGTATGTTGCACACTAGGCTTTCTTGAGCGTTATTCATTCCAGCATCGGACTCAAATATTTCCATATAATTTTCTTGAATTCATTTCGCACCTTCATCCGCAGAATCACATGAATTGCGATGTTGAAAAATAAATGCGTATGTTTAGTAAAACTATCATCTATTTCCGCATTTAGTGAAGCATTGCATTTTCCGTCCATTATTCAGAAATGTTGCTTATCCCTCTGTGCTGTTCATCCTTCATAGTCGAGTCCCTACCAGGACAGTTCCAGCCCATTATACTTCCACCACGAAACTTAATAGTAGCGATATGCACCAGGGAATAAAACGCTCCACGTATCGAACACACTGGTCGATACGATCCACAAGGGTGTACAGTGATTCCATATTCCATTTAACGGTCTTGCAAAAGTCTATAGGCCAGTCACGTGTTCCTTAAAACAGTTTAGCCTGTACGGCCTGTTGCCGTTGTCGAAGTTTAACTTTTGTGCTGGCGAAAATATCTCTGCTCTCCAACCAAGAGGCTGTAGGTTCGAATTCGCCCCCCCCACCTCGCCCTTACCTTAGATGAAGTTCATCTCTGACAACGTTTCTTACAGTTGATTTTAGGTGATTTTTCTCAGTATCGTAAACGAATAGACCACGCATATGTCATCCTGATGATTCCTATTGGGAAGCCTTTGGAAAGAATTTCAAATATTTTCCACAGGCTGATAATACATAAATATATATTCGACTCTAGGATACATCTGTTTAATGCATATAGCCTCATAGGTATTTGATGGCGACAGCGTAATATACATATTTCATTCTGGAAAAAAAGGCCACTAGACGTATTTCAAGATGGGGTATTCTCAGCATTGTTGGTTTGCTGTTTTTGAAGGAGGGGGGGGACATTTTGTGGATTATGGCGACAAGTATTCTTCACGGATTAGAGATATGTTACATTAATGACATTAATCATCTAACTTTAATCCACTTTCAAAATAATATTGTTTAATAAATAGATATCGTTCTATAAAGTTAATTATTTTTGTTATCTGCATCATCACAGTTATCGTAGCTTATAAAAATGACACTAGGGGCGCTGCAATTCCCAACATACGAAACCGTATCAGTATCTGTTCTCCAGATATAGTATTGTGTATATAAGTTTCTGTGCTATATATAAAATAGATTAAAAAAAGTAGATGAGAAAATTTGAAACACAAGGTTAGTATTTTTTGAAAGTTACCAGATGGAATCAAACTTTTGTGTTGTCTTTTCAGATGGTTGGCAATAATTCTTTTCTGGCTTGAACATTGACGCAACAGAATAAACGGGAAGTCTTAGAATTACCATTCAATAACTCCATAAGGGTTATCTCACCATGCTCCGTAGATTGACACAAAGAAATATTTCTGCTGCTGCCTATTTTGTTACTAAGTCGACATTCACCAGAATTGTTCGGTGAACTAGTTTGAATTCTGTATTAGATCAGGAATTCTCATGCATTATTGAAAATATGTGCAGTGTTTTTATTTATTTATTTTTTAAAGTGGATTTTAACGGAAGAACTAGTATAGTTTAAACAAAAATGTGTTTAAAACAGTATAACAAGAGTGTAAATAAAGCATTCAAATAACTGTCTAATATCTGTAAAACAAAAATAATTATATGTCGATAATTCAAAGGAAAAAATATCTTTTTCTGGATGTGATTTCGATTACTCGCTCTTATAGCGACCCTTCACCTCTCTCTCATATAAATTTCCCTTTACGTTTAAGGCAACAGTCAATTGTAGTCGATAGTGGCGCCCTCACATTGACTGTCTTCCTTAAAGAAAATTAAACAGAATTTTCTCAGGATGTGAGTATTTGCCATCCATATATTCTCTGCCTTTGTAGCACATTGAATTTATGGAGTAGAAATGTTCAGAACTGCTTGCAGTTATAACCACCAACATCATCATTTTTTGGTGGACCTTGGGAAATCAAAGAGAGATTAAGTTTCCGTTTGTCATAAATACGAACTGGTCTTGAAACTACGTCAATTGATTGGAAAGGGCAGTCTCAAAACATTTAGCCACATAGCCACAGGAAAAAAGATTCTGGACTATTGGGAAACAACATCAAAGTAGACTGCACTTTATAAATATATATATATATAAAAAAAATAAAGGGATTTGGGAAGAATTTCTTTTTTTTACATTAATTTTTTTTCTAAGCCTATAGTTTCAGAATATGTTTCAAAGAATATTATTTGCATTTATTTAATTAAAGTTAATCTTTCTTTCATCAAATACACATGCTGCAAAGTCTATTACTCTATCTTAAATGAAACAAGAAAAAATGGTTCAATAAATTATCACTAGAGGGCATATCATAATTTTCAAAATTCATGATAATATTGGTTTTATTGTGTTTTGTCGCATCAGTTTTGAAATTGTCTAATTTATCGAGAAAAGAAATATAAAGAAAAAATTGTGCTGTTTTGCTCTAAAAATTTCAAGATCGCAATACGTGAGAATTTGGTAGATACTCAGTTAGATGGTTGGTTGTTGATAGCTATTCTGTATTTAAAAGCAGACAATTGTTTTTAAAAGAAAATATTAGAGATCAGTATAGAGATATACATTTTTAATGCATTCGTATATTTCTATAAATATAAGATATACTAGTGACTGTCGAGCCAGGACAATCATTTAGAACTCGTGCTCCAACAGCAAATTAGTTCTATTGTTGATAGCAGAAGAATAGACGTTGCACAACAACACAACCTTAATTATGTAATACGATATTATTACATAATACTTTTAATTAAAAAACTAGAGAGAATTTATTAACCTGATTAAATTTTTATATCGAAATCTTTATGAAATACTAGTTTAAAAAGAAAAAATTGTTAACTGGATAATTAAAATAATTAAGTCAAATGTTAATGAATATAAAATTCTTGTGATAATTTATAGTAGTTGCAGCAGGATGTAGAAGAGACTGTTAATCGATTGGTCATTTTGCTAAAAGCTATCAACCTGTTGTATGCAAGAGTGCTCAGTTACTACCTCTACACCGGATGAAGGAACTCAGTTCCTTCATCCGGTGTAGTTTGACATTTGACGATTTGGTCGTCACGATATTCAGTATGATCGTCAAAAATACTTTTACTCTTGGCACTATAACTCGGCTTGTAATGAAACAAATGTCATAAACAGTTGACACAATACTAATGACCGTTGCCCCTTTCGACAACAAAAAGATATAACAGGTGGCGCCACTAGTTTCTTCAATTTTCGAAACGTTCGGTTTCGTCGTTTTGGACAGAGGGTGTAGATAAGAAAAAGAGATGGAAAATTTATGGACTGAAGACACTAGCAAACAAAAGAAAGAGGAATGATATGATAGAGACCTAAAAACGTTTGAAATGGCCATACAGAATAACAGTAGATGGGATTTTTTTTTATTTTATGGGGAGAAGGCATCCATGGAAGTTGAGAATGAATTCAATGAAGAAAGGGATAAGGGTTAGGATTTTATCTTATAGAGAGGTCCGTGATTAAAATGGCTTGCCTATGGAGGTGGTGAGAGTAGGAAGAAGTGGATTCAATAAAAGATGTGACAGCTGGTGTGGTGATATGTGGCCTTCCTCGATAAGTCTCCATGGAGATCTTTGGCAATAATAATAATAATAATAATATTTCTTACTGTCTTTTAGAGATTACAAGTTTTGATCTTTAATACAAATAAAGAAGTGAATTTAGTATTTGACTGAATTATCCAATGATCTGGAAGAATGAAAAAATATCAATGAATATAAAGATCAGAATGGTCATCTTTGCTGTTCTCTGTGATTGTTATTGCTCAGAGTCTTGGATTTTGAGCAATAACAATGCTTTTGAAATTGCCTGCAGATGGGCGATTCGGGACCCTCAGCCAGAGGTAAAACTAATTAAGCATCGGAAATCAAATGAATGTTGAAATGAATCGTTGCAACATGATGAAGAGAATAATACCCGGTTTTAGCCACATATCAAGAAGACATAAAGAGAATTCACTCTTTTCTACACTCATAGGAAAGAGTGGATTCAACATTCAAAATCTCTTCATGAAGAGCAAGATCCCAGCAATGAGAAGAGGAGGTCCCATGGCAGATGGCAAGATCAAATTCCTGGTTATATTGTACAAAGGTTGGGGGGGGATCCACTTGGAATTACAGAAGACAAAGACAGATGAAGAACACTAATACACTAATACATCGGGTCTTAAGTCCTAATCCATGATGAGATTGACTAAGAAGAAACCTTTGCTTCAAATATGTTGTTGTTATGTTCCATCGAGTCATTTTCGACTCCTGGTGATTCTATGAACATACATTCTCCATTCAGATCTGTCCTTGACCATGTCTTTCAGAATTTCCAAGCGTATTCCAGCTGCTTCTTTAACTACATCCACTTATCTAATTCTTGGTTTTCCTCTTCTCCTGCTTCCATCAACTTTAGCATGCATCATCATCTTCTCCAGACAAATATACTCCAATAATATTTTGAAGTTTTTGGAATGCAGTTTCCTGGTATTGTGACTGTCAGCAGAAAATAGACACCGATGTTTTAACATAGAAATGACATCCAATCATCAAAACGAGTTGACTAAATTCAACTGGATAACAACTGGATTGAACTACATACTCATAAACAATAAAATAAAATAACTATAGTTTAGACTACTTGCACCTCATGAAACATCTTAAGACTCTCTTGAGATATAAATAAGCGATATTATTAGGTGTACGAAATCATCTGTTAATTTGAAATAGATGGTTTGGAAGTACTTTATTTATTCCAATCTGAAACATTGATAGTCGAAACGTATTGTTCTGCTGTTTATAGAACAATTGTTGAATGGACTCCTCTGCTAGTTAACAGACTTACGAAGAACAGGAATAAACTTGTCAGGTATTCCTGCATCATGTTTCAAGTAATTCAAAGAAAACTGGATAATTAGTATTCACCTCTCTTCCGGCATGCTAGTATTAGTAGTAAGCATTCAAATTTCTGTGTTAAGGGAGGAGTGATTTTGGTAATTATAAAAGTTTATAGAACAACTTCTTAGAATACAAGCATTTTTTCTTTCTTTCTTTTCTGAAATATGCATTAACTGACAATGGGACATCTTATTACACTACTTGCGCATTGAGACATTTCTCTTTATTTGCTGTTACTGGAGTCTGAAGTGTCCAAAACTACTTTTTTTCGTTTCCTGTTTAATAAGTATTCCCATTTCCTGGTTAGTTCCAAAAAAAAAACGAACTTTTTCTCAGAAATCCAAGTACACTCACAAGAACTATTTTTAGCATTTTTATTTTCTCTTCCAGAGCATCATTGAAGATCGCTTCTTCAAGAAGTCCTTTTAATGAGCACCAAACAAAGACAGACGACAGCGGCCGATTCACTCGACTTTCTTGAGCACACTCTCCCCCTGGCTGCTGACTAAAAGCTGCAACGAGATCTGCGTTCTCTCTCTCTCTCTCTCTCTTTCTCTCTTTCGCGATTTCACTTCTTTGTCTTTAATTTCCAGCTCTCGAGTCAACGGTAGAGCGCCCCCCCCTCCTTCCAATGCATGCCGAAGCGAATAAAGAGTGCAAGCGAGGGAGGCAAACTGGGGGGGGGATGAAATTAAAAGCGGTTCTTTTAGGGAATTCATCTCCATGGCGCGGATGATCGGAAATTCCTTTGCACACTCTGACATTCCTGTCGGCTTAATGTTCAAACGCGGTATCCCAGAACGCGCGCAACGCTGAGGATTTGTTCGCTCGCTCTGCTAGAGCATCCTGCACGGAGAGGTATTTTTCCTCTTGCTTTCTCCTCTGCATTCCTCCACCTATGCTCTACACAGCATAGATAATGAAGTATTGCTCAATAAAGGGCAGGGTCTCTTCAAAGAAATTGGAGAAAGTTTTGAATACGACTCTCAAAAAGAAATCAGATCGGAGAGTCAGTAGAAAGAATTCCTGTTATAATATATGCTTCCATTTTTCATACTTCGCTTACTTCCTAATGGGGTTTGTTATGTTAGATGGCATTTCATTATTAATTTTATTAAGGAACCTATATCTTTGTTTTTTTTTCTATTGTTAGTAGTCCCACACCATAATATTGACTCATAGATTAATTCATGATATAAATACTTTTGAGAAGCATTGTTTAAATATATAATGTGTTTTGCATTCTTTAAATGTACCTGCAGAAATAATTGGCTTTATTGTAGGCGTTTAGTTCCAAAGTATGCCTTGCATAAAGTGAAAAATTCAACAACTGAAAAAAAGTATTTCTAATAAGAAATATTGTCATTCTTATAGGCATGATGTCTGCTCATCAATGAATTTGACGAGCAGATATCAAAATTTTAAAAATACCGCTGGAATTACTTTCCTTATTCAATAACGGATTATTTTCTCCATAATGGATTGAGTAGATCACTATTAGTATTTTGTTTGTTCGACGTTGAATGTAAACCTTTCCTTATACCATCCAATGCCAATCTAACACTCGTTCGCTTGCGCATGTTCTGGACTTCGAAGTTTTGCTCATTGACTTTTGTTTGGGAACTGATCCATCAACTGGCTTGTCTTCGTGTGTCTGTGATTCTCACTGTCTCCTAAAAACGTCTTGTATGTACATTATGTGAGGGAAGCATTGAAGAATGAAGAAGTTGAGTACAATTTAGAAGTGACTACATTACGTTTCCTATAATTATCGATATTGTCTTGCAGTTCTTATAGTATAACAGCATCAAAGACAATAGCATTTTTCTTTGTTCATTTAAAATGAATTCACCCCCCCCCCCATCATCCATTTTAGTCCAGTCTTACCGTAATTGTCAAGGGCCCTTAAGCAATATAACAAACAAATATTTTCAAAATTGGCTGAAGACATAATGACAATGCACTCTATAGAGATGTCTTCAGAGACATCTTGCTAACCCCCCCCCTCACCCCACGATTGTCATCTTAGTCCGATCTGTGTGTATTATTTGGAGAATATTAAACAACGTCAAAAATAGATATTCGAATTTCGTTGAAGTCTATTGAGCAATAGGGAGAATGATGTATTCGGAGACTGTTGAATACACGAACGCCAGATGAAAGTGGTGCATCTGTAATATTCAGTTTAAATCTAAAGTTACAGCAAGGTGAAATTTGTCCTTAATGATTCTCTTCATAAGAGCAGTCAGTGACTTGCTGCACTATTTAGCTTAAGATTTCATAGCTATGACATTGTTATTACAATTTATTTTAGATGTGTTTATATGCTTATAATTTCTGTATTATTTTAGGATTATACTGGTTCTGCATTTTTAATCATAAGCTTAATAGTCAACAGCAATATTTTAAATAGTCATTATGTTGTCTTGTTATTTCCCCAATTAAAACGATAATATATACTGCTTGGAAAGAAGTCCCTTTCCAAGTCAGAAACTACAAACAATCGGCTGCAAACACGTGACAAAGAAGTCACGTGTTTGTAGCCGATTTAAACTGAAGGAACATGATATGCTCCCAAAGTCAGTGCAACTGTGTCGGGCCGAAATGGCTGCGAGAAGGGGAATGATAGAATTTGAAAGGGTTGTGATAGTCGTGTTGCAGGCCTATCTGTCGGAAAATTGTTGACAGATTGGGCCATCTCAGGTCAACAGTCAGCGATACCATACTATGATGGAAGAGCAGGGAGTCAACTGCAAGTGCTACCCGCAGTAGACGACCCACCATACTCACCGAACGTGACCGCAAGGGGGGGGGGGGATAGATGGATAATATGCAAAAACCGCCATTTATCGGTCAACATGTTGAATACGAGCATCAACTGGAACACGAATCTACACAAAACCATTCAGAACCGAGGCTCATAATATGTAAGCTCCATATTACCTGAACTGATATGCAGCGTCGTCTTCAGTGGTGCAAGCAGCGTGTATAGTGGGACGTGGAAACTTGTAAAGCTGTGTCGTGGAGCGATGAATCATGCCACTACCTCTAACCAGCAGATGGACGGGTGTGGGTCCAGTCAGTGTGATGGTATGGTCCTGTTTTTTCCTATTGTCCTCGGATCTCTGTTTGTGGTGCAACGAAGACTGAACTCCTAGAGGTATCTGAACATTCAGGACAATGCAATGCTTTGTACTTCGTGGTGTTTCTACTGAAAGAGACAATGGTCAGTTCCTGTAAGACTCACCGTGTCATAAAGCTGTTGCCGTAATTTTGCGGCATGTAATAATAATGCGTGGTTTGTGTCCATGAACGACACCACAATTGACTGCCCTCCACAGGGCCCTCAAATGAAGTGCGGGGATGAGGTCAAGAAACGTCCGTCCCACAAGTCAAGGAGCACATTACATGCCTACAGGAAGAATAGTCTAAAATTCCCATTGATCGCTATCATACGTTGTGGAAAGTGTGCCCTCTAGGATTACTGCAGTCATCGCCTAAAAAGGAGGTCCTACATCATAGTAAGGTGGGCACCATGGCTGTTTGTTCTTCATACTATGACGGATATTTAAAATTAATTATTTTTAACTTTTTACAAACGGAAAGAACCTCATTTGAGATATCGACAAAGAAAGGTTGAACATTAAAATAAAAAATAAAAAAAAACGATTTCTTACACTGTCTATTAGCTAGTTCTTTCTGCGCATGCTTAATGGGTATTATACATGTGTGTATTCACAGGCCATTTTATATTTCGGGAGGGGGGGACTCTCTAGGTTCCGGGGATAACACCCTTTCGCATCGTGTGAAAGAAACCAACTTCGTTTAGAAATATCTAAAATTCTTTGCAACCACGATAGGCTTTAGACTCGCATCTTCTGACCACACCATCCAGTCAGAACAAATCAAATGGAGAAATGTATGCGTATGAACATTTAAAGGTATACACGTAATATCTCTGATATTAATAACTCTATTTCCTCATCAAGACCCTGTAACATATGTTACAGATTATAAAGTTCTTTTTAACTGCAAGTTTCCATGATGCGACAGAAGGGCCAACAGTGCTTCGACTCAATTATAAATATGTCGTATTTAAGGTTAACTAGAGTTCTTAAAAGCGCTATTTTTACATAATCTGTCTCTCTCTCGCACATATTAGTTGTGTCAAGTGAAATCTAGAAATGGAAAAAAATACATATGGTTTTCTAAACACTCAGCGCTCAAAGCAACAAAGAATTCATGACGACAATTTCCTTGAACGATATACTTGGACGAAATCAATATACTTCCGAAAAAGGTCGAAAACTGTTGCAGAAAGAGTCTGATAACATTTTGAGACAACAATATTAAAAGCAAAAATCAATCATCCGTTTTTAGGAGAAGTGCCTCGTAGCTCAGTCGGGTGGTTGTTGCGAGATTTGGCATTCGCTTGAATAGGGTTACTTTCGCAATCACGTGTACACTGCGAAGCACCTTTCTAAGAGCTTTTCAAGTGATGTGAGCTGGACAGTCTCATTTGGAGGCGGCAGGTTTTTTTTTTAGATTATCTCCTGTCCGGAGTAGAACTGCTTTAGAATGTAGAAACTTCTTTCAAGTTTCTACATCTAACCCCACTTCTATATAAGGCATGGAGCTGTTATCCCAATAGATGGAGTGGTGAGAAATCGAAAAATGATGGTCTAATCCTGAAATGTCTGACAATTGTGTAGATCTTTTAATATTTATGGTCGACTAATAAATCAAAAGAATATAACTCAATTTTAAGAACCACCTTAAAATAGAATATATCTAATTAAATAAATATTTTATCTGAAATGTTATAATCAGTTTTGGTGGAATTTAGGATTTCTCAGAGTAACAGATGGCAATGTTGTAGCCAATGACGTTTTAACTGAGGCTCGGCTATTGCCATTACTCAGCCATGACCAGAGCTTATAGCTCAATAATACCCCATTCACACAAATTTTCTTCGCTCAGATGAAGGGATAAAGAGTCAAGGACTAAGTCCACCCCCCCCCCCAAAAAAATGAATCCGTTTTCAATTCAATTTCAATTGAATCAGTGTGGCTGCCGGGTTAAGAATTGCGCCACTGAAGCCCATGCATGTCGTTAGACGCGACTAAGATGGGAGGCAGAGTTTCGAGAGTTTCGCTGTGTTAGATTTCTTCCGGAATTTTGTTCCCGGTGGGGGGGGGGGGCTTAGATTTCGGGAGGTTTGCCCTGAGAGAGCATTTTGAGTCTCTGGGGAGGGTGTTCTTCGGCTTGGCCGAAGAATACCGTGAGGGACCTTGTCGGTTGATGCTTTTCCCTGGAATATGAACGGTTGTACTCAGTGGTGGGGGGTCGTCACTGAGTGCAACCAACGCTGAGTTGGAATCTTTCGGCCGCTCGTAGGGAGTGTTCCGGGGGATAGTATTAATTTTTAGAAAGAGCTTTACTTAAAAATCGCCCCACTGTAGCCCATGCATGTCGTACGAGGCGATTAAAATGGGTACCCAGAGAGGGTAATGGATGGCAATGCCGTAGCCAATGAAGTTTTAACTTAGGCTAGGCTATTGCTCTTACCCTCCTGCCAAGATCAGAGCTTATAGCGCTATATTATCCCATCCATCCATTTCCTTCTACAGGTAAAGGGGAATATGAAAAGCATTCTTGCTTCGCCCATCTAGCTAATGTTTTTTGGAATCAGTTTTAGAATGAAACAATTCATAGAATTTTTTTTTCATCTTTCTTTATGTGAACTTTATTAAAATCACCAGCAACTGAGACTACCATCTCTAAGTATTAAAATATTCAGGAGCTTTCGCTTCTTTACTGCTCTCTCTTATGAAAGGACGCCAAAGAGAAATCTTTCAATCTCGCGTGTCTGTCTAACTTCACCCATAATCAGAAAGTCATAAATTAGCCAATACTTCAAAGTAAAAATGAAAGAGAGACAGAGAGAGAGAGAGAGAGAGGCATTTTACGTCAAAAGTTTTATTAGCATCTGAGGACTGATCTCTGAAACTTTAAATTAGCATTTTCTCCCATCCTTGTAACGCTTTGTGCTTTTCGACGGTATCGTTTTCGCCTCTACGACTCATTCGAGCTAACTTCCGCACACACGCACACCGTTTCATGATAGTTTGCCTGTGACGCCGGCAAATCGTATTAATGAGTAGTTATGATTTACGTCCCTACGGACACAAGCGACATCGCATTTTGGAGAGCGCGCACACCTTGGAAAATTTGAACACGCCGCGACTTTGAGTTCAGAAGGTATTTTGTGGCTAAATTTCAACCCCCTAAGGAGGGGGGGGAGAAAACGAGGAGAACATCCCAACCGCATAGACTACACCTTGACATCGACACCGTTGCAAAATCGTTGTTCCGACGCGCGAGCTCCGAAAAGATGTGGTGACAGGTATAAACTGTTAGGCTTGACAAGGCTGATAGGGGACATGAGAACGCCACTAAAGCGTGCGTGTTAGGCGGTGCAAGCGGAGGACTGACTTATTCGTTGAGTCTGTTGCAAATCGGTTTACTTCATTTAGGAAAGGACATTAGTGGTTGCAGCTTAAAAGAGCAAGGACGCCTGCGAGTAAATCAATAATAGTGAGCATGTGTGAGAGTTAAAAGAGAGAGAGAAAAAAAAAAGTACGATAATACTCTCTTTAATTCATACAATGTCCTGAAGGGGGCGCTGTAAGTACGATTAAATGAAACTATTGTAGGTGATTAAAGTCTGAATACGTTGCTGAAAACTTGGTCCGTTCAACTGGTTTTCCTACATCTTTTCGGAATAGCAAACTATGAGATTTGAAGCATCACATTCCCTAAGTTGCCTTTTAAATAGGAGGAGATAAGATCACGTGCTTCCCCACGGAGACGTCGTCTGCCTAAAGGATTTCATGGTAGAACAAACTTTTAACAGGAGACTTTATCTTATGACATAAGCTTTACTTCGCTCTATTGATATTCCCAGTTGTCAATAGTTAGCAAAAGATGAACGGGGTGCTTCTTAAAATCACATGATGGGAGAAGGGGAATCTCAAAAATATATTCACGTACAGTAGAGAAAGCATATTTTCATAACTGCACACTATTTCCAAATGTGTTCCAGATGTCTCTTTTATATTAACGATATCCAAACATTTAATATGAATGACTGATCTAAACCTTATGCATAAATTACACATGGTTTGAATAAATACAGACTATCCAGTCTCTCAGACTTAAAACACCGACACCAGATGGCGTTATCGTCAAACAATATAATTACTCCATTTACTCCTTCCAACCACGATAGTTTTCATTCTCTTTTCCTTTACACATTTCTCATTTTCTGTTGGATCCTACATTAAGAAATGTACGTTTCGTACACCGCGTAGGTTAATTAAGTATGAAAGGCCTTTGCTTGTTTCTGTTGAGAAGCGTTGTGCGAATAGATTGCTTGTAATATGGTAAAGTACTGCATTCCCTGGTGGGCTTCTACCTCCGTTTCTGTATTTCGTTTTAGTTGATGGAATCTCGCGGAATTAGGATATACCTAGCAAAGCAAACCAAAATGAAGTAGCACACAGAATAAATGTATGGTTGCTGGCATTTTCATCTACTTTAATAGTTTTAAAAATTTATCGCTTTATGCACAACCAGATTTTTCCTTTCGAAGGAAGCTTATTTTTTCAGCTTTTCGTTGAATTATTGTGATTGATCATTGTCTTCAAAGTTCCTGACTGTTTATCTTCGCCGTGGTTCCGTGTTTAATTTCTCAAGTTATTTAACATAATTTCCTGTAGTAAATAAAGATATTTTATAGCATCTTATTGCAACTTTAATTATGTTTTAAATTTTAAACAAATTATTCTATGCTTTAAATATTTAAATTAAATTACATTTTGAAATTTAATACAATTAATATTGTAACATTTAATTATGAAATATTTGTTTATCCACCCATTGTTCATTTTATAGATGAATAGGGTGCGGATGAAACCTTGCGATGGTAATGGATGGCAATGCTGTAGCCAATGAAGTTGTAGCTGAGGCTCCGCTATTGCTGTTACCCTCCTGCCATGATCTGGGCTTTAATAGCTCAATAACACCTTATCCCTACACTGTCCTCTACAGATAACGAGGAAGATGAAAAGCATTCTTGCTTCGCCCCTTTAAGCCAGTCCTTATAAAGTTCATTTTATATATTAATGGATAAGAAACTCCTTTTTAACAAGCACATCAATCTCATTGGCTCCAAATCTTCCAAAATAAATAATAGCACAGCTCTACCCATTGATCGACCGCAAGAGCAAATTGAACCTACAGAACAAATTGCTTCTTTACCGGATGGTAATACGTCCAGTCATTACCTACGCCTCACCAGCATGGAGTCACACTTCAAGATCAAACATTTCGAAATTACAGAGAATCCAAAACAAATGCCTTAGGATGATCCTGGATGCACTGTGGTTCATCAGAAATTCACAGATTCACCGAGAGGCCGGCATTCCATACATTTCCTCCTTCCTTCGTGATCTTGCAAAAAATTCTTCGTGAAGTCAAGTTCACATTCAAACCCACTAATCGTACAAGCTGTCAATTACAACGAGAATGATTATTACAAACACAAAAGACCGAAGGCTATTCTTCTCTCAACTGATCATAGCTAACACAACCGCCCTCAGAGGGCGAGCTTAACTGCTCACAAACCTCCCATTCCCAAACAACTCTCATTACAGATAAAGGGGAATATGAAAAGTACTAGTGCTTCACCCATCCTGTCAGTAATGTTAATGGTTAATGGTTCATTTTATAAATAGCGATATTAGATCGACCGTGAGTTGCGGTGGTTGATTCATTCAATCCAATACCCTTGGAGGATAATGGATGGCAATGCTATAGCTATTGAAGTTCTAACTGAGGCTCGGCTATTGCTGTTACCCTCCTGCCATGATCAGAGCTTTAATAGCTCAATAACACCTTATCCCTACACTGTCCTCTACAGATAACGGGGAAGATGAAAAGCATTCTTGCTTCGCCCCTTTAAGCCAGTCCTTATAAGGATAAGGACAAGATTACTCAGGTTATGTGAGATTTGGTGATTAATACCCTTAATACCCTTGGAGGGTAATGGATGGCAATGCTGTAGCCAGTGAAGTTCTAACTGACGCTCGGCTATTGCTGTCACCCTCCTGCCATAATCAGAGCTTTAATAGCTTAATAACACCTTATCCCTACACTGTCCTCTACAGATAACGGGGAGGATGAAAAGCATTCTTGCTTCGCCCCTTTAAGCCAGTCCTTATAAGTTCATTTTATATATGAGAGTAGAAGAAAAGTCCTTTTTAGAACGAATGGCAATGCTCCGGGTGACCACATCTAATACTTTCTTACTAGATCTAGTACGTTTTATAAATTTTTAGTGTTCTAGTATGTTCACCAACAGATCTAGTACTTTTTCCCTTCCGAATAATAACAACAACATGAGTTTAATAATATTTTTCTCTTCTCCCACCTCTTCATATGTCACATTCAGTGACACAAGAATGATTTCTTTTTTTCCTATCGCTAGTTTTCTCTTCCCCCACCACCCCCCGATCCCATACTCACGCAATCCGACTGGCATTAGCCAATGAAAATATATTCTTCGCTGTTCAAACACTTCTTGCGCGTTATAAGTCCAGTGTTTTTATTAACAAAAACTTGTTTAATTCTTCATCGAAAATATTATTATTTAGATTCTCCTTTTAAACATGGACAAGTGACAAGAAAAACATTCTAAATTTAAATTTGATTCTAAATCTCAGGAGAAAATGTGTAGTTGATGAGTTAGTAAAATACATAAACGAGCTATTGAAAGTGAAGATATCAATGCCAGCCCTTCCCGCTCACAAGAAACCACTTCTGACACAGGTAATTCAGATAAAAGAGAAAGTGATGCTAGTTATGATTCAAATTCAGGTTTGTAAGGCTCATCTAAAAAGATGAAAAAATCATATAAGCAAAATTTAAAGAAGAATGGTTGGAGGATCCTGTTCTTAAATCCTGGATTTATTCAGGTAAAAGTAAAGGACACACTGCTTATTGTAAATTTTGTGATATAAGCATTAATGGTAGCAAATGTCTATTGATTCGTTATGCAAACACCCCAAAACACTAGCAGAATGTAGAATCTAAAAGAAGCACACTAAGTATGATGTCGTTGTTTAAATCCAATTCCAAATACCAGTCAGAAAAATAAATTAAAGAGGCAGAATTAAGATTATGTGCATATGATGCAGACAGGTCCCTTCCGTACAGGGGTGCAAAGAACCCGGGCGGCACAATTTAGGGGCGATATAATCGAACATTCATAAAAAATACGGAATAAATAATCTTCGAACGTGAGAGATTTCAGTGAAGGGCTGTGTCGCTGGGTAGTAAATAAATGGTACGAGCTTCAACACAACGTACTTTAATCGCTGCTCTCAGCACACTGAACATACATTCTAGGAGTTTCTTGAGTTTTCTTCTTGATGGGCCTGTGTTTCACTCAGGATTTATCCATGAGTGCAGGTCACGAAGATGCCTCCAACGATCTCGATCTTGAGCCTCTCTCTCTCTTCCATGTTATCCCCATAGATTTCACTAGTGGATCTTCTCATCTTGTAGGTGGTCTTCCTGGTTTTCTCTTCAGTCTTGTTGCCAGTTTAATATTCTATATGCCCATCTGTTATCCCTGAGTCTGGCTATGTGACCTGCCCATCTCATCCTGCTTTCATATACTGCAGTTACCATATCTTTTATGCCTGATCTCTTTCTTAGTTCCGTGATTCTAACATGTTCCATTTTGTTGATGTTACAAATCCTACGTTCCATTGCACGCTGAGTTATTCTGAAAGTCTTTTCTTCTTTTCTTGTCGTGTTCCACGTTACATTACAGGAGTATGTTTGTTTATTATATAAAAATAACTTTTTTTTTACTATTTGTGTTTTTTCCTTATTTTAATATACATTCCTCTTAATGTGCAGTATAATAGAAATGATTCGTAACGTGTTATTATACTTCGGGATCCTTTAAATTTTAATGGAAAGGGGGGCACAAAAATTTTGCACTCCGGAGGCGCAAACCAACGGAATGGCCCTGGATGCTGAACACAATCTGCTTTTGTGGATTATGGATACTCTTCCAAATCTACTGAATACAATTGCTCCTGATAGTGAAATTGCTAAGAAAATACGCACTAAATGTAACTATGTTATAAAAATTGCGTTGGCTGTAGATTTACGCAATGAAATCTGAAAAAAAAAAAACCTTTAATGAATGGACTCCTTTTGACAAAAAAAAAAATGAAACATTCATCAGCTACAGATTTTACTGTTTCTGAAGACTTAATTAATTTAGCAAAATCTGATGAAAAATAATCAATAAATACTTCCAGTGTTTTTCTTGTGGGTGGGAACCCCTGCATATATGTAAATAGCATAATAAATAACTGAAAATTTAATGTTACATTATCTTAAACGCTAAAATGAGACTAAAAATTAGTCTCATATTACTGAATTAACATGTGTAAATTAATACACGTTAAGTGCTAGAGCTACAATTGGGACTTCTGTTATGATGATTGATAACTGCAGCTCTTGCACTCAGATAACTACAGTGAGGTGAGTTTGATTTTTTTCTTTTCATATTTGTTGTACATGTGTTAATTTAGCGGTTTTACATTGAGTTCATCTATGATAATAAGGTAGTAATATCGTAAAATGTCTTAAATAGAGTGAAACGAAAGCAAATGAAAATTTAGTACTTTCTTTTCAGATCTAGTACCTTTTTTCTGCATAAGTTAGTGCGAAATATTTTTGCTGGGTGGTCACCCTGGCAATGCTGTAGCCAATGAAGTTTTAACTGAGGCTCGGCTATTGCCGTTGCCCAGCCATGACTAGAGCTTTTAGCTCAATAACACCCCATCCACACAGATTTTCTTCATTCAGATGACGGGATAAAGAGTAAAGGACTCAGTCCATCTCCCAGTTCTTCTAAGAACTTCATTTTATATTATACTTAAGTTTTTGGACGTTTATCAAAGTTATGTATGAATGCTAGTAGCGAAGATGAAATTGGAAATATGTCCATCATTCAAATAACACTTCTTTCCACTTTAAATTAACGTTAGGGCCGCGCTAGTTAACTGCATGATCGCTTTCAACCACATGCGTTGAACTCTTCGCATTGAAAGTTTAAATTCAAATAATATACAATTAAAAAAGTTTCACGTGTTTGTAATTGATCATAACGACCATTTAAAAAAATATATCAATGTTCGTTCAATAAAATATTATAAATTCTCCCGAATTTTGCTTCCCTAAGAAGGAGACGTCTCTATTATTAAACTTTTAAGAGGTACGTTGGTACTGAAAGTTTTGTAAACATTGCAACAATCCTGCAGGAAAAAAACATAAATAGAGCAGCATAGATTATGTCTCTTCAATTTTACAAACTTGCGCATTTCCAATTATTTTTAAAAGAACTTTCTGTTTAAAATTAAGATATTTTATAGTATCTTATTTCAACTTTAATTATTTTTTTAATTTTTTAAAATTTATTCTATGTTTTAAATATTTAAATTAAATTACATTTTTATATTTAATACACCTAATATTTTAATTCATTAATTTTATTTATCTATTAGCCTTAGCTGCCCGAAGTCATGTTATTCAATGTTATCGATAATGTGTTCATGAATGAAGAAAGCAAGATAAGAAATGGAAAATGAATATCGAATCTACATAGAAATAAAAATACAAAAAAAATCAATTTAAAAAAATATGAGATAAAATTGTAGTAAACATGATCAGCTAGCAATATGAGCTTGCTGTTCAGCAAGCTCGTAAACATCTAACATAATATTTGTTTCCCAATCTAATTAATTTTCGGCTCAATTTTAAACTCTGCATTAATAAAAATACAATCAATTTAAAAAAATATGAAATAAAATTGTAGTAAACATGATCAGCTAGTAATATGAACTTGCTGTTCAGCAACCTCATAAACATCTAACATAATATTTGTTTCCCAATCTCATTAATTTTCTGCTCCATTTTAAACTCTGCATTAAATATCACTATTATCCTGACCTTCAAAATTACCAAGTATGTCTGGTTTGTTATTCTTTTTAATTTAATCATTTTAATTAATAAAAAATCTACTGATCTTATGAGTGCAAGCTGGTAAATTTGTGAACCTCCAATTACTATAAAGCATAGCTGTTTAGTTTGAGTCGATTATTATCTTCATGAGAAAATAACTTGATTGATTTTTGTTGAAGTTATGGAGGCATTTCAATTATTCTTATGATGGTTTTGTAGTAAAAATCGATCATAAATAAGGTTCTCCAAGGTCTGTTTGAACATCGTCAGTTCCTTTGCACGTTTTTGGACTTGGATTGTTTTTATGTTTATTCCACCCACTTAAGATTGTAAGCCAGTAGAGAAAAAAAAAACTAATTACTATTTGGAACGTAAGCGTGCTAAGCTCTAGACAGTCAGAGACCAAACATAGACCTTTTTGAAATCATTACTTGCAAAAACTTTATCCACTCAGCCAACAAAGCCGTTTGGTGGATATTACTGAAGTGATCATTCTAAATCTGATGACCTAAATATGATATTCTAGTCTACCCTTGTAGACTAGATACAAGACTACACTTGTGCCTGAATAAGGCAGCATTTGTGTAAAATGTACTCCAGCAGAGGAATATCCAAGATGGCAACAGTACAGATTATTTCATGGGTGTGGATCACGTAAAGCAAAGATATATTTATCTCGTTCCATCTTAAAATACCTTGGTCTTTTTTAAACCGGATTTTAGGAAAGGCGTATCTGTATTAATTACTTAAGCTAGTGGGAGATTTATGGAATCTTGTGGTATTTTTTAAATTATCCAGTATTTATATTTGTTGACTTATCTGTTGGAAATAAACGGAAAAAAAATCTTAGTATATATACGTATATATAAACGTTTCCTTGTGTTTTCTAACAGTATTTATACTTAGGCGAACGTCCATATTTTCTAAGTTATTGGTATATATGATCTGAACGGCGAAAAAAAAAAAAACGAAACGAAAATCAATTTAAATTTTCACGCCACTGACGCCACCTATACATCAAACTATCAATTAGCAGCCTTTACCGACACGATTTTTGTTTTTAAGAAAAGTTAACATTAAGACAAATTGCCCACCATTAGGGTTGCTTCGCCTCACGCGCAAAAGGAAAGCATACGATACTTTAAATGAGTAGTGCCGCTACACACACACACACACACACACACACACACACACACACACCTTGGTGAGTTTCGAACTCTCTCTCTCTATAGATTATAGTACGGCAGCCACGACCATAAGCTTCGCTTGTGTGCAGTTCCTGCCCTTCTCTTATAATAGCAGTTGCAAATGACTTTTCGCAAATCCCCTTAATGAGTACTTATAATTTTAACTCTCTTCGGAACACTGTATGGGCTAGCGATGCTCAACTTGATCTGCCCGCTTCCTTTTGTTGTGTGAAAGTTATCTTGGTCAAATTACAACCTGCGTGAGAGAAAGCAAGTTTGTATTATGGAAGTTTCTAAAAATACGAACAAGACCATACCTTCTGATGTCGAGGTGGCAAGAGTTTTAATTAAATATGTGTGAAAATGACCGCTTTAGAATTGCAAATGATATACATTAAGTTACCATGATATTATTTGCATGTACAGAGTAAAGAATTTTATTTATTTCTTTTTTTTGCGGAAGAATATCGATTTATTGACTTCGTTCACTGAAATGTCACTACAAAATATGAAACAATTATCGGCCTCGGTGGTCGGGTGGTTATCGTGTCCGTTATCCAACCAACAGGCCGCGAATTTGAATTTGGATTTGAGTATGTTTATGATGGTCTTAAATTAACATTTTTATAGCATCTTATTGCAACTTTAATTATGTTTAAAATTTTTTTTTAATTATTCTGTTTTAAATATTTAAATTAAATTACATTTTTATATTTAATACACCTAATATTTTAATTGATTAATTTTATTTATTCATTAGTCTTAGCTGGGAATACTGGGAGAGATGGGGAATCAATCGACCGTGAGATGCGGTGATTGATTCATTCAATCCAATACCCTTGGAGGGTAATGGATAGCAATGCTGTAGCTAATGAAGCTCTAACTGAGGCTCGGCTATTGCTGTTACCCTCCTGCCATGATCAGAGCTTTAATAATAGCTCAATAACCTTATCCCTACACTGTCCGCTACAGATAACGGGGAATATGAAAAGCATTCTTGCTTCGCCCCTTTAAGCCAGTCCTTATAAGGAATACTGGGAATATTAGATACAGGTGATTAATACCTTTGGAGGGTAATGAATGGCAATTCTGCAACCAATGAAGTTCTAACTGAGGCTCGGCTATTGCTGTTACCCTCCTGCCATGATCAGAGCTTTAGTAGCTCAATAACACCTTATCCCTGCACTGTCCTCTACAGATAACGGGGAAGATGAAAAGCATTCTTGCTTCTCCCCTTTAAGCCAGTCCTTATAAGGATCTCACATCGAGTGATGGTGCCAAACGAGCTTGAAGTTACCCTGGGAGGGTAATAGATGGCAGTGCTGTAGCCAATGAAGTTCTAACTGAGGCTCGGCTATTTCTGTTACCCTCCTGCCATGATCAGAGCTTTAATAGCTCAATAACACCTTATCCCTACACTATCCTCTACAGATAACGGGGAAGATGAAAAGCATTCTTGCTTTCGCCCGTAATCCTTATATATAAGGATCTCACATCGGATGATGTGAGATTGCGAGACCCACACTTTTTGGAAGCCTTAGTGGCTTGAAAACTCATATTTGGTTTCATAACACGTATGAATTACAATATCATATAAAATTACAAACAAACAAAAAAATAAAGAAATACATAAAAAGCACTCGCGGATAGGATTCAATAAAATATTGTCATGTCTTTGATCATAACAACAAGCTTCTGTAGTTTAATTGGTATTGACTGATCTTCTGGTTGGACAAAAAATGAATTTGAATCCTATGTAGCACGTGGAGAACTTTTATATGGTTCTATATCCCACAGAACAGACTGGTCCGAAAAATATGTGCAATTAACAGACCGAATGACACTGGTCTCAGAGCCTTGGGTTGCTGCAGCTGGAAATTCACGCACCAATAACCAGCTAAACTGTATTTAGTGATGGTAATGTTCTATTCCTCATTTAAACGTATTTCTTACTTCCATCTTGGTCATTACCAAATTCCGATTTCCATTTCATCATGTAGCTGTTCTAATGATCAGTTTGATACTGTGGTCACAGAAGCATTGTTCTGATCTTATTCTGAATTTGCGATACTAAACGTTATTCTAATACAATGGTAAAAGATACTGCCACTAAATTCACCGAATATCCACTTGATGTATTAATGGTTATGATTCATACATTATGACTAGTAGACAGCATTCATACTACGAGAAGCAATCTCCATCATTACATCGCCACCTCCATCATAATGACAATACATCTACGTACATTCGTTCTCCAGGCATCTTCCATTCCCATATACACTACCACTCTGAAAGGAAGTGAAACATGATCTCCCTCCCCCACACACTCTATACAGGATTGATTTTCATTGATTCGTGGTCCAGATGCTGTTTATCTCAGCTTTCACCAATCGAAGATGTGTATTTGTTGTTGTTAATAATGATGTGCATGTTTTTTACTCATCCTTTAAAAATCATAGAATGCATTTGTCTACTATTCTAAAAACAGTTGTGCATGTGGTTGTCTCACAAAAACAAATTTCTAGGGTTTAACAGACAAAGTAATGTCGACTTCTATCAGTTAGCAGTTTAGGCCTTTTCGGTGTCGTATTGTGAACGCAATTGTTAGACCACTTTATTCAGCAAGCTACTGTATGTCGATTGGAGGACTCTCGATTATTGCACAGTTGTTAATATTCAGACATTTCCCCTGGATCACTTGCGAATATAATTCCCTTAGAAGTGTTGTTAATGTTCGTTGCTATTTCCTTCATCATTAGCTATCAAATGTAATTGAAACGTAATCGATAATATAATAAAATTTATCACCAGAATAAAGGATTAACGAGGCATCTTATGAAAAACAAAAAGTGAAGGTGTGTGGCGATAAGAAGGAATTACAAATGGAATTTCAATATTTGTTATCTTCTTTGCTAGCTTTAGTTGCGCAGTCTCTATCAAGAGCACAAAATTCTTTTTGTGCTCTTGATAGTTTACTATACAAATATTAAACTTTTTAACTAAAAGTGTAAAATAAAAGAAAAACATCCATACAACGTGCATATAATACTGACATAAACACTTGGGTGAAACCAGCGATTTCATATTTCCTTCATCTTAAATGCATGAGCAAAAAAAAACGTAAATATGCATAGCTTCGTTTAACATAAAAGAACTCTGATATTCTCTTGTAAGCTTTTATCTACTTCGGCTATTTACAACGCTCAAATTATTACAGAAAAATCGAGTCTTTCGTGATATAATTAGCATTCTAAACAGTGTTAAATGCTCTAAATTGTACGCCATATAACGCTTTGATGTCTTCAATGGTTGTATTATACGAAAATCCTGAACAGCAGTTTAGCATTCAAGTACCTCATTTAGGATAACAAAAGGGATGATATTCTATCTCATCCTCGTTTCTGCGGCAACTCGTAAATTAGAATAACGTCCGTTTACTGTCCCTTGTCCAACAACTAATGAGGCGAAAACTCTTAAAGCACACAGCTCTCTACCGATACCAGCAAAGGAGCACATGCCATTGTTATCTAAACAACTAATTGCCATGGTAACCGAAATTTACATTTGAGTACAATTGTTGGGCTGCATTATAGTGATAGCAGAAGAGAACTCACCATTGTTGACTTTCATATTGCGCACGTCTTTGAAGTAACTATAGCAACAACCAAATCATTTTTGACAAGCGATATCTAGAGAATAATCACGAGGTATTGCTTTAGATGAATGTTTTTTTCTCTCTCTTTTAATTCTTGTAGTAATTCCCAGTTTAATGACAATGCTACTAATGTTCAGTACATAACAAAGATAAGTTTTTATAGGCATAATCAGTGTAGATCATTGTACGTCAAATGTAGTCATTATTATTAATTTTATTATTTTTTCTGTTCAAATAAGCGTCGACCGTACTTCCGCTTATTGCTGTTATGGATGTTATCAGTGTCTGTTAGTTTTCCAATTGGAAATAACGATTTATTTAAGCGATATAATCCATTCCGTAGCCTTATCGAGTTCTGTTGTAGATCTAAAATAGAAAATCAGTGTAATTATCAGTATTTGACTATTCCATTGATAATATTTATCATTCATTCCCTCCAATAAATACACGGGTTGGATAATATTTCAGAAATTCATATATTTACTCATTATAACGATGTTCAAACAACTTAACAGGAGTTTAGAAACACACGATGAAGCAGATGGTTCAAGATTAGTTAACATCCTCTTAGAAACGTAATTTAGGACAATTATTAATTAAATGCAAATGTTTTACATGCATCTAATGGGATATTAAAGCGATCGAAAATAAAGGGCCCTGTTGCTAATATTCTTGATAAACTAATTAGTGATGTGTGTGTCCTTGTTTCACGCCATTAGCTAACATTAATAATTCGTATACTCGACCAGGTAATTAGATGTTAGTTAGAGTGACAGAAATTTGTTTGTAGAAGTTAATATCCAGAAAAATATACCGAATAAATACTAACAAATTAGATGATTTATAGAAGAAAGATGTAGTTTAGAAAGTTCGTAGTTTGAAGTCACCTAGTTTGAAGCAGTTTGAAGTTCGTAATTTGAAGCAGGATGCAACCTAATTAATAATTCTGTTAGCAAGGATATATTTGGAAATTTCTACAAGTACTCTGCAACCATTTTACAATTATTTCCGTTATCATTCATGAAGCCTAGCTAAACCAATTTAATTACATCTGTTATAATTTCTGAGTCCTCTATAGCGGAATTTCAAAGGATTCTACTGATCTATTATATTATCATTCCTCTAGGAATTTCATTACGTACCTGCATGTGAATGATATTGAGCTAAGATAATATTTCTTATCAATAACTATATTTGATGCTTATGTTCTGCATAACTGATATTATTTCTAATGGATCTGTTTAATTCGTTTTCCTATGAGATATTTCGTTTGCAGAGCTTCAAATGTATTCCTTGACAGGAGGGAAAGAAACCTAACGCTAAATTGAAAAGATCAAAGAGAATTTGACGTCACAGTATCCTTTTATCTTAAATAGGAATTGATTCTCTAGTAGGATGCTACTAATTTAATTTCTAGTCCGAGTTCCAGTTCTCTACTTCCAGTTGTGTTTTCGCTTTTGCGAATCGGCGGCATCCTTAACATTAATATTTATAGCAGACTTCCTGATTGCCTCTGAATGTGTAATAATGAATGCTTTCGCTCATATATACGAGCTTGTATATATATGAAATAATTTATTACTAAAATGAAATAGCAAACTTTATTTATTATCGATCAGCATGTTTAACAACGTCAGTTTTTCTTTGAAATATAACAGATAATGAAAGACAAACGATTAAATAAATTCCATTTCGCATCGATTTATTGTTGTGTATTTTACTCGTATGGAGTGAAATTTGTCTTTGTGACGTACATCAACAATGGTTAGATATTTTATTTTCTTACTGCCATTGTTGATTATGTCACAATGACATGCCTTGCAAACTAAAGCTGGAGCTCACATGGAATTTAATTTATATGCAGCTTTTTAGTCGCCAAAGGCTGGTTCGGACTGCCTACTACATTAACTTATGAATATAAACCTAATCACTATTTTAAAATCTTGATAAACACTATCATTGATGACTATTAAGATATAGATGAATGATTTAATAATAAGCTCATACTGATTATGTAAAGGAGAAGATAATACAAGAATGAAGTTTGCAGCAGGACATAGTGCATCCAATCCACCTATTCATGTTGTTTTTCAACAGATCAATTTCCTAATGAAGTGTGGAGTGAGGTGGTAAGAATATGGGTCTCTTTTTATGCAGTTTTGAAGTTATGCGGTGCATATTTCATGCTAATTCGGAGTTTCCCCGTTGTGCATAATAAACAGCGTGTTGTAGCACATTTTGGTGTACCGTTACTCACGTTACACCAAAATGTAAGCAGTGAGTGTCCGTGAAGTTTAATTTTGCATGTGAGTAAGTGTTTGTCTTTCCATTATCCTAAGTCTAAATTTTGCTAATTTTTATTTTAAAGATTTAATTTAGCTCAATGGAGAAAAAAAGCTAAATAAACGCAATTTCTTTGGAAATGAAAATTGCAATTTTAGATCGCATAGCAAAAGGAGAGGGATCTACGGCAATTGGTAAACATTTTAATGTAGGCGAATCTACTATAAGAGCAATTAAAAAGAATGAAGTCGCAATAAGAAAATCTGTCATTTCTAGCACAAAACTAAGAGCCAAATTACCATCGTACTTAAGAGATGCTTTATTAGAAAACACGGAACGAGCGCTCGAAATTTCGATTGAAGAATTAACTCAAAGAAGAATTCCTATAAGTGGTTATTTAATTAAACAAAAAAGTCTTCAGTTTTATGAACAGATGAAGCAATTGGAGCCGCTTCCCAGGCTGATAAAGAATTTTGGGCTAGCAAAGGATGGTTAACCGGGTTTTTAAAAAGGACTGCACTTCACAACGCGAAGATTACAGGCGAAGTTGCAGCATCAGATGAAGAAGAAGCCAAATATTTTCAAGAGAAGTTAGCCGAAATTATTGAAGATGAAGGATATTGTCCCGAAGAAGTGTTTAACGCTGACGAAACAGGTGTGTTTTGAAATAAAATATCTAGTCGAACTTACATTACAAAGTCTGAGAAAAAAAGTAGGTTTAAAGCAAGCAAAAATCGAGTTTAAAAAGGTGGGTTTAAAAAGGCAAAAATCTAAAACAGCTACCGGTACACTGGATGGCTAATACAAAGCCCTGGGTGACAACTGCTGTATTTACTGAATGGTTCAATAATTAATAAATGGTTAATTTAAATAAAGAGCCAAGAGGCTTCAGATTTCTATCTTTGAGTTTCTTATTCGGCTCTGAAATAATGTGGGATTTAATATCCCCTTAATTTAAATCATGTTTACGTCGCCGAATTGACACCTTCTTGGCAATTCGTATAGCAGAGTATATGTAAGTTTCTGTTCACTACCATCTTGGTTCCCCGTGTGGTTGCCGGATAAGAATAGCACCAATGCAAATCCAAGCATGTCGTAAGAGGCGACTAATTGGACGCTGAGATTTGAGAGTTTGAGTTTGCTCTCTTAAGGTTTTTGCCTTAAGGGAGCAATTTGAGTCTCCGGGGAAAGTGTTTTCCGGCACGGCCCGGTGAGGGCTTTGTCGGTAAATGCTTTTCCTCGGAATATGAGCTGATCTGCTCGGTGGTGGGGGAGCCTGTCACTGAGTGGAGCCAACGTTGAGTTGGACAGTCTTTCGGCCACTATGGAGTGGTCTAGGGATCGTCTTAATTTTTAGAGATTGGTTTTACTTAAGTATCACCAATGTAGCTAATGCATGTCGTACGAGGCGACTAAAATGGGTACCCAGGGAGGGTAATGGATGGCAATGCTGCAGTCAATGAAGTTCTAACTGAGGCTCGGCTATTGCTGTTACCCTCTTGCCATGATCAGAGCTTTATAGCTCAATAACACCCTATCCTTCATCCTCTTCAGACAACGGGGAATATGAAAAGCATTCTTGCTTCGCCCCTTTAAGCCAGTCCTTATAAGGACTAAGGACCATCTTGTTATTATTCAGGTCTACCTACTCACCGATGAGACCTCAAAAAAGGTTGAAACCGGTCTGGGTAGTGACCTTCTCTCATAATGTAGAACAGTAATACAGCTCCTAGGTTACATTATGGGTAAATACCAAGAATAGTGATCGGAACTTGCTCCACCTTTGCAACGAGTTGCCTGGCATTGCACTACCAGGTGTTGGCTTACGCTTGGATTCGCCTAACTTTATATATAGTTTTCTATATTCGGCATGAAACTCTTAGATTAGATTTCTATCTTTAAGTTTCTTATTCGGCTTTGAAATAATGTGGGATTTAATATCCCCTTAATTTAAATAATTTAGGCATTCTTATTTTCCTGAATTTTTATAAATTTTTTATCCGATTTTAGGTTTCTTTTAATTCATTGCTTCGGTTTAAGAAAATTATTCAATTTTCAACGTAAGTTAGGTTTTTTTTGTGCGATTTTTTTATATGCGGTTTTATGGGGCACGTATCTACCTTATAAAAAGAGATCCGAATGTACACACTTTGGATCGGCTTATTTAAGAATGAGGGAAGCTCCTTTTTCCTGTGGGTGACTTCATGACATATCGTCAATTGAATTCAAAGTATACAAATGTTGGAATTTTATATTAAAACATTAACGTATGAAAATAAGTCATATTTGAAGCAATACACTACAGCTGTTCGCAAGCACTAAATCGCCACACAAACGTGATGATGAAAGTCGTAAATATATGGACTTAATTTATAACAACGTATGCGGGGCATCAAGGATTGTGTATTATATACAGAGAATGTAAAACATGCTAAAGAACAAATTTTGTCTTTTCAGAAGAAAATATGGAACTCTAAATAAATGAATATTAACTGAATGAATAATCTCCAGGATTCAATCATTCTATTTTAATATTTGACACTCAAAAGTTATACATGTTCGTGAAGGAAGGTAAGAGAAGGTTGTTGCTACATCTCTGAGCGTCCATACCTCAAACTTAGACTAGAATGCTTCCTCCAACGTGATAAACCTGTTTTTTTACCTAAAGGTGAGTTAGCTAGTCTTACTTTGACTCAGAAACTCTGTATTTTCCTGAAAAACAAAGGCTAAAAAGAAACACACCGTTAACAAATACTTATCTTGTTGCCTTGATGTGTTCTTAACTCGACAAATGCAATATTACTTTAAAAAAAATAAAACGACACGCTCGTGTTATGTTGTGGACCATGGGCGTCCGCAGAAAATTTTCCAAGAGGGGGCGCAAAGCAAAATATTCCAGGGGGGCTCAAAGCTTGGAGACAAATAGTCACATCAATATATTTTAATTTAATTTTTTTTTCACAAATAGATCACGGGGGGGGAGAACTGTCCCCCCTGCGGATGCCGATATTGTGGACCCTTTACAGACACAACATCGCTTCATTATACTAACTTGTACTACTATTAATTTCTATTATTTGTAATTTAAGATGTAGAAAAAGAAACATATACGCTATCCTGAAAAAAAATACAGAGAGACCTCATTTTTATCGAAATATACTGCGTCAGTAACCAATCATAAAGCGGAATCTCGGGAATTCTTGAAATGGGATCGAGTATTGACTGGTTAGCAAGGAAAGAGAAATCTTTGTGATAAGTTGGATGTATAAATAGGGTGCTTCATAGAGGTGAAGGGAACCTGAATGAAGAATGTAGAAAAGCAAGGTAAAATTGGTCGTAAATGGATAAAATATGTCATAAGAAAACCAGGAAATATATTGAGAGGAAATGACGCGAATTCTCTCCAGAGAGAGAGTGTAATCAGCTTATTGTTGTGTTCCCACGTAGGAAGTTGGAATTAACGAAAGAACACACGAAACAAAGAAAGGTGGAGAAACATGTAGGAACGCAGAGCACAGTCAAGTATTGAATTAGCCTTCTGCAAAGACCAGTGAAGAAAAAGAAAGTCTATTATGTCTTACTATAGGATATTTATTAGCGAAGTGGTAGAAGCGCGTTGATTTAATTACGAATTTAATGTGAATTAGATTGCTTTAAATATAAATGAGTTCGTCTTTTGCGCAGTGCAAACGAAGGCAACTCCCATGTTATATTCTCATAAACTCTTAGGAAACTATGAATCTGGCTATGAAATCGATATATAATTTCCTTTATATGATCTTTTCCACATCGAAATGGAAAACGTTCTTTATTGAATTCTTAAATAACTTTAGAAAGTCATCTATCCTTCTTAACCATATGTCTATAGGGTTAGAAAAGTGAAGAAGCCTCAACACAATACCACGGACCTCCTAGAAGAGTTAGTAATGTCAAGACTTCCTGGGCTTTGGGCATCCTGATTGAGAGAAGCTACTGATGCATGATGGGAGGAATACCCATCCCCCTTTCAGCACTCTTCTATCCTTTCTTCAAGAAAAGCACTTGTTTGCGTGTCTATTTCTTGTCTCTATCACGGTTTCGTCTTTTAGTGACCTCTCACTTGAACTCGGGTGCTATAATTATGTTTCAATCGCTTCAAAGGCAATCATGATGACAAATAGGGAAATATGGGAAATTGTAAGATTTTTGTCACTCTGACTGTACGCTAGTACGAAAATTGGATGTGTGTAATTTTTGAAACATCGAGTAGTCAGTTTTTATTTTTGTTTCAATAATAATAACAAACAGTGATGAACATTCCCACCAACCATCTGTAGCTTTACTAATGAAGAGTTTTGTATTAATCCGATCTTAAATTACTCAACAAATAGTTTAACCCCAATTTTAGTTCATATAAGTGAATGGAATCCAACTGCAATAAGCAGCCAACTTGATAGATAACAGGTTCTGCTGTCGTGTGTATCGGTTAGGTTTTACACGTCGCTGACCAATGATATTCAGTTAAGAACCGTGAACGTATTTTCTAAAGTTAAAATCACATAAATTGAACTTTTACGGCCGTTTAGGCACTTAGATTAAGGTTCCGTAGAGTAAACTTTTGAACAAGACTCTAAGGTTGAAGTTCATAATCTGAACTGTCGTCAATGTGAATCTTGGACTCTGAATTTGAGATTCACAACTTTAAGTCGAGTATCTGAGCTTACAAAATGAAATTTTGAATTCAAGTATCTGAGTATCTGAGTTTACACGTTATTTTTAAAGATCAGAGTCTTTGGTTGAGGTGAATAGCCTGAAGTTTCGCAAGTTAAAATTAAGTTTTTTTTTAGGTTAATCTAACATAACTTGCGTAACCTGAAGTTTCGCATGTTTAGACTCTTAACATGGTATCGTGAATTTTCGAGAGCTTAGACTCATCGGTTTAAGTTCATGGCTGAATCTTTGCACGTTGAGATTTCTAGGCTCAGAATTCAAGAACGACAAATTTTCAATAGAATATGAGAACGTAAATGTTCTTGAAAAATAGAAAAGGTCTTCTCCTTTCTTTCTTTTTTCATTAATGAACAGAAATTTGTTGAATGTAGGTCATAAAACTGTTTAGATTAAAGCACAACGAACGTGTGTATTCTGATAGTTTTCAAAACTCTGTCAATAAAATTAATGTAAACTGCGATTCCAGTATTTTGAAATCAGAAACTGTATTATAAATTACATCAACGTCCCTTCCTGGAATTTAAATATTCACAAATGATCCCAACAGCGTACCGTAATCAGATTAATTAAGACTTTTTCACATAGTTTTCCTTACACGCAATCTTATATCTCCGCCAAGGGCCGAGAAATATTAAGCCCTTATGTGTTTTAATTAGATTTGAAAATTAATCAGCGAAAACTAATTGGATAATTCGCATTAAGAGTAAAATTCAAAGGATGAGTTATATCGCCTACACCAATTAAAATATTAATTACGATTTTCCAGGATCAAAGCGAAGTTGGTTGTGGGCAGTTGTGTAACGAGTAAGAAAATTAAGTGGCATCCTTTGCAATCCATATACTTGCCTCGTAGACAGAGCAGCACTGTGGTAATTAAGACGGAAGTTTTCCGTAATTATATTTATATCTGGCGCTAGATATACTTCTCCTTGTGATTGTAATTGCATAGTAGTAGAACTGAGATTGCAGGCTACACCTTTGGATGTGTTAATGAAAGACTTCTAAGAAAGATAATGCTTGCACGGGTGCAGGGAGGAGAGCGGTTGGGAAGGTGACAGTTCAAGATTGCAGCGGTATGTTGCTTAAAGTAAATGTTCGTACAATTTGGTTTCTCCTTCCTAAGGTGGGTTCCATAATGTGCTTTATGAATATTAAGGACTGTTTGCTCTCTTTATTTATCTCTTTCCTTGAGATTTCTGCATAGCATTGCACTTTATAAGGAAAGCTGATGGGTTTTTCGTATTGGTGTGAGTGTGCACAACATGTGAGGCCTACAGGATATGCAACCAAGTACTCTTTTATTTCACCTTAACACTTATGTATGCCATATTGTAGTATCTGTATAACGTATTTTTATTAAATCATTTTTCTTTGCATTTAAGAAATTCTAAACTACACTTCAATGCCTAAACGTTGTTGGTTGTTTTCCGACATCATAATAATCTCCAAGAAAAACAAAACAGGCTTAGTTTTATTACCTCAACTACAGATAAACTACATAGCGACTAGTATCCTATGGTTTCAAGTATCTACATTATAGATGTTTCATATTGTCATAATAACGGGCACAAGGAGGGGGGGGAGGCATCGCTTTCCTTTCGTTTGTGTTAAGACTATCTGAAATGTTGACAAATCTGGCAACAAACCCATGAGGTTATCGGAAAAATAATACTCACTTTAGTTGCTTGAAACTTGCAACCATTCATGTTTCGTTGCTTATGGCAACAGTAACATGCTCGGTTACCATTTTTGAAACAAATCTCATAATTGCTATTAAATTTACTTTTAAGCACTGTTTAATCTGTTTTCTTTCTTTTTTCCATCGTAAATCCAGACAGTAAGAAATAAAGTTGTACTTTGATTACACATATCCGTAGATTACTCATCAAAATCACGAGGTTCATTATGCTTGTATTTCATTTCAGTTTCGTATTTCTCCAACCGCTTAATTACTGCAAGTTCGTACTATAGTTTCCCCCCCCCTCTAGCTATCGATTAACTCTCTCTCTCTCTTCCATCCCTCCCTTAAGTGCCCTCTAATTGGTGTGCATAGATGCACGCGATGTTTTGAGAACCTACCTCTTCAACCAATACCAATGTTTATCCTTCTCTATCAGAAACTGGAAAGCGAATTCTACCAATCCCCTTTCTGTGTTGAATGCTTGCAATTCCTCTGCGATCACTTCAACCGTGTGCCGTATAATTCAGATATACTAGTTGAGTGCGTGTCAGGCTAGCGTAATACGAGGTTTGTATGTTTAAGGTATAAATTAATTTGAAACGTACACAATGTAGGCATACAACCGAAGTTACTGTTAACTTGTTATGGTATTAGAAATGAATAAAAAGATTCATTGAATTGTTGCTAGAAAAATAAAAAACATTTCAACGTTTTTTTTCTATTTCACAGATTCTAACTCTTACAGTATGCTATGATATGATTGGTTAAGTTACAGATTAATTTATACCCACAGTACATAATGAACTGCAATGTTACCGCAGTGACAATTGACAATTATGTCTTTAAGTGTGAAGCAAAATGCTTTTCATATTCCCCGCTATCTGTTGTGGTTACAGTGAGGGTAAAATTTACGAGCAGTTTGCTCGCTCTGAATGGACATGGAGAGTATGCATCGCTATAGGAGGCAAATATAGCTTTTGGTCTTCTTTATTTGAATATGTCCGTTGCCTCGTATGCTGCAGCTTGCTGAACCAAATCGTTGGGGTGTGTGGACGACTTTAGGAAAAACTTGGTTGCTAAGGGTTGTAGAAAAGAAAAAATATAGGGAATATTTGTATCTCTGTGGAGTTGGTTGTTTCTAACATACCACGGGGCGTTCAGAATCATTCTCAAGCACTCGTTGTATCTTGATAATGTTAGTATTAGAGGTGTGGCTCCAGGCCGTAGAGGTATAGGTGATTATAGGACGAATCATCATCTGGTATAGTTGCAATTTGATTCTGTTGCTGAGCTTGCTATTTCTATTAATTAGCGGATAGATCTGAGCTATGGCTTTAGATGCTTTTGCGCACGCAGACTTGATGTGTTGGTTGAAAGATAGCTTTTTGTCGAGAATCACACCCAGGTAATTTGTTTCTGTCTGCCAGTGAATTTTAGTACGTTGTTACTTAAGGTTTAACAACTTAACAACTAATTTAAGGTTGTTACTGAATAGTAACACATCTCCTGCAGGAGACATTGGCCTTTTTGAGAAAAGAACGGCTGAGCTTTTCAGCAGGTTGACTTCCAATCTCCACTTGGAGAACCAACCCTCCAGCTTTAGGTTTTCTTGAAGCTTTCTGGTAACGAAGTGGGGTCTGAGAGATCTGGTTAGTATTGCCGTATCGTCCGCATACAGGGCCAAAATGGAAGTCATCGGATTGTGTGGGATGTCTGACATGTATACAGAAAACAGCAATGGAGCCAGTAGAGATCCCTGCGGCACTCCAGCAAAGATATGGCGCTTGGACGATGTAGAACCGTTGATTTTAACTTGCATTGATCTATTCTGAAGGTATGAATGGATTAGATGAACCATTTTTAGTGAGGTACCGGCTGAGATAAGTTTGTGCAGGAGTCCAAAATGCCAGATTTTGTCAAATGCTTTGGATAGGTCTAGGAATACAGCTCCTGTGCACTGGCGCCAGTTGTAGCTGGCGGTGATGTATTCGACAATTCTGTGGATTTGCTGGGTAGTACTATGGTGTTGTCGAAAACCAAACTGTTCTTTAGGGAAGATGTTTAGGTCATTTACTGAGGTTTGGAGTCGTGAGAGAATGACCTTCTCTGCAACCTTACCCAGATTGGAGATGAGACTGATTGGACGATAATTCTGCGGTAAGTGTGGGTCTTTGCCTGGCTTATGTATAGGAATCACATCAGCCAGTTTCCAGGTGGAAGGAAAATAGTGAAGCCTTAAGATTGCATTTATTATACTGGTCAGGTGCACTATAGCTTTTCGAGGCAGCAGCTTAATTACCCTGTTTGAGATGCTGTCTGGTCCAGGAGCTATATTGTTCTTAAGGTTTTTAATAATATCATATAATTCAACAGGTGATGCGGGTGCAATATGGTCAGCACTGGTATCTCTGGGAGGTTTAGTGCATGCCTGACCTGTGTTACCGCCGTTTAACATGCTCGCTTTTAATGTATAATTATTAAGTGAGATATAAAATGGTAGCTTTTATTAAGGGATTGGAAAACTTTAAAACATAAAGAAAATTTTAAATCTTTGTTTATTAGATAATTGTATTTTACTTGAATATAATTTTATTTATTATTCATATAAATGCTAATGAATCATGTTGTATGTAGTCAAACAACTGCAAGTTACTATAATAGACTTAATACGTGAAAGAATAATTAAGTAAATATATCCTATCACGTGTGAAACACTAGAGAAATGTGAGTCCACAAACTTGTACGTGCAGATAGGATGAAAATGCGCCGTCTAGACTGCTGAAAGGATCAGTACTACTTATAAGTCTACTCCTTTATATGTACATGCCTTGGAACAACACGTAAAGTTTTAAGTTGAAAAGAACTTAAAAGCCGTCTTATCCTGATAGATTAACAACGTCTAAAAGTACAGAAAAATACTGACAGACAAAAGGATCAAAGGACTAGGCAGATATTTGCATAAGTAAAAGATTTTTCATTAAAACAGTATAGCTACCCCCCCCCCCGGAATTTATCGATAGGTTATTTGAACAGGATGGATAAACATGAACTTTTAAAAAAATGCGTTTCGAAAAGGTCAGACGTAAAGGTTTTCCTTGATTTGAAAACACTAGACATATACCGCACTGCGGGAATGAGGTGTTTGTGTGCGTATCTAGGATTATTAAAAATGGGCAAAGGAAGTAATCCAGTAAATTCAGTGGATATAAATATTTACTCTACATGTTCATAATTAACATAATACTAAGTCTCTTTTATGAACAATTACGTGAACCCCACGCTTGCTGAAAAGTAAATATTGACTCACTTGATTTACCTCTGTTATCTATTCTTTACCTGATACACAAAGTTGCAATTATTATGACTAAAGATTCATGAAGATAAACACAAGTCTACTTTTAACATAGTTCTTAATCCTCCGATGTTAACACTGAAAACTTCATTAACCGACAAAGAACTCAATCTAGTTTACGACAAATATTTACATTTTATTATAAACGCACATTTTTTTTTGAAGTGATTTTCGTTTAAAAATTGAAAATACCGTAAAGGGAGGGGGATATGGTAATTGTATTGCCTGGTTTGGTAACCAATTAACATATGGAGATGAGCATGGAAATCTACATTGCTCTGCGAGATCCTCCTCCGAAACATTTACGTTTAAATAAACTTCGAAGGACTGTCTGACCCTCCTTCCTGCTTGCTCGAATTACTATTGTCCTCTTGGGACCATTTTCCTCTCACGGAGATAAATTTCTTTCGGGATTCTCTTTCAATCAGTTTATTAACAGAATCACTTCAGAGAGAGAAGGAAGGTCTGCAACAATTTCCCTAATTTATCTCTGTAGGCAAGCGAGACTGAGTCCCGTGTAGAAGATTCATTTTCTGGTAATAGCGTTTGAGTGTCATGACCTGCTTTTGTTGACTACCCCGAGTTTATTGTGCAGACCTCAAATGGTTGATTGTATCTAGGTGAATGCTTAGTTGTTTTTTTTTCCATCTCTAAGATAGGAAACTCTGAGACATTGGATCTATTGCAATTAAGGGGCCTAAGAATGGTACGATGTTTTTGTAGTAGTGAATACTGGATTTTCAATCACGTTCCCAGTGACTCCGGTGTTTGTTACCGTATATACAATTTAAATAATCATACATGACGCGCTGAAAACCATTGTCATGATTAATTTAATGGTAATGTTGTGATACAGAGCATTAAAGATGTATTTTTATACATCGCAAAAACCTATAACAGAATCACTATTAAAACAGTGTGTGCAGCTAAGTGGTTATGGAGAAAGAAGGGTTTCTTAATTAGTTTCTTGCAAAGCAGGGAGTGATATTCATAGCAAAAATGAAAAAAATAAATAAAACCACATGTGAGGAAGCTAATCCAAATAACGGAGGTGGATGGAATGAAGGAAGATGGAAAGTTTGTTCAATATGTGGGAATGTTGACCATCAACTGCCCGTGTTGTTATATGATATGTGTGTGTATGTGTGTGTGTGTGTGAGAGAGAGAGAGAGAGAGAGAGAGACTGATTTGGTGGATTGCTGTCTACTGTATATAGAAAAGAATTCTTAGTATTTCACCCCCCACTCAGTGAAACAGACAAACCAACCAGAGATCCAACCAACCATTGCTGTGGCGTAATTTTAATAACAAAATTGAAACTTTTAATTAGAAATATTCTTTCTGGTGGGTTCTGTACCGTGCAGCACACTCTGATGGTTTACAACGCTAAGTATTTTAATCACAGTTCGGTATGTAGCATTGGGCCGTCACTACGAGGTAATACAGAAGACTTATTTTCAATAGAGAACGGAGTATAATGATGCAGATATGGAGGAGATTCATGAATCCCTAGTACAAAAAAAAAAGAAGAAAGAATGAAACCTACTATTGAACGAAGATGCTTTGATCAGAATGGATTGTTTACGGCAAACATGTTCACCCATTTAATTATGCTGAAGATGATCGGCCATTTAATTATTCCTCTAATAAATTGCCAGCATTCTGCTAAACATTGTTGTGGCTTTAGTTCTTCCGAAGCACCAAATATTTTCCAGGCAGTTTCTTAAACCAAGTTGATCTCCAGTGTTGTTAATGACCTCTCTCGAGTGAGTTTGATGGTTTTGCTAAAATGGAAGTGACAGTGCGTGATACTTCTATAAGCTAGAGCAAAGAAACTAAACTTATTTTGCGATAAAACACGAGATCGTAATCCACTCTACAGCTTTGGGTGCAAATAATTAAACTTTTTAAAATAAATGGCAATTTAACACGCTATTTAGTCTGCATGGGAGGACAAGATAAGACTTAGCAATATCGAATAGTACGCAATCAAAACACAGATTAAATGAAACATTAATTTTATACGCAGACGTCTCCTTTTGCTGACTTTATCGAAACACAAAATTACCGAAATCAGAATTTAAACTGGATTCTTTCACACTTCTATGACACAAAAAAACCAACAACCCTTTCTCTATCTTTCTATCCAAGTTCAATTATTTTCAAAGCACAGATTATTTTCATTTTTTTTTTCTCTATCAAGTTTGAATGACAAAACGAGAGAATATAAGTTTGTCGAGTAGATAATGGTAATGAGTAGACAAAAAAAAACTTTATTCATCTTACCTTGAAGAGATTAATCACCTTAGTTCTTATACAGTAGTGATGGATTGAGGTTGGGGTGATGCAACGTTCTATTTCCAAGCTTCAGGCGCTAATCCAAATTAGTTTAATAATAAATCACCTTTTCTTTTTTTGTGCACTAACTATCGTATTTTGAAAAAGAAGAAAAAAAAAAGCTGTAAACACTTTGGGCTGACATTTTTCCACCCCAGCACTTGAGTAATTTGGTGGCTTACACTGAAAGGAGCCGACGATAATTTGGAATCTGCATGTTAAACAATAAATCTATTAATTAAATATGAAGGATGATTTTGCGGGATTTTCTCCCTTGCCCCTTAAGTGTAGAAAGGGGCTTTTTAAAGTGATATTATCTTCTTTTTTTATCCTAACGGGAGTAATATTATCTAACACAGAGTACTTTAGAAAATAAAATAATTTCGCTGCATTAAGTGGGAAGACTTATACAAGCGGAAGTTAGAAAAATACAGCTTTGCATTGAACAAACGTAAACTAAATTAAATGATCTAGTTAAATAAAGATCTAGATCGAAAAAAATGATCGGAAAGATGTAGATCAGTTATTAGATCAAAGAAAGAAGTGGATCATTGCTGGAACATATTTACGCAATAAATTCCCCTTTATTTATTATCGGAAACATTTCCTACATTGATTTTTCAGTTCATACGTTGATCATTATTTTTCTTTTATCCGGGACTTTCACAAGTGCAGCAAAACCCTTGAAATCATATTTCATACTCTAAACTGGTAGAATTCAAATGACCCATACACTCCGATTTTATTTTAAAAAACTGTCGATTTCTATGTGTGTGTGTGTGTGATTAACTCGCAGTATTTCATCCAGTAGCGAATTGCATCCATTACTCAGAACATTAATACACAAATTTCCAATATAAATGTGATCCATTCCGGTAATGTTCGTATTGATTTATTTTTCATTCAATTTGGAAATACTTTGTTACATAAGTATTTGCTTACAATATCGGAAAACTGATTTTCGCTAGAAATGCTTCCCTAATATAAAAAAAGTAGAAAAACTCGCAAACTTTCTTACATAAATATTTAATGAACTCTTCTTGCTTTTCCGAAATTTTGTCATTTAGATTGAAAGTAATAAAAGAAAGTGCTTCTGTTTTTTTGCTCATAGTTTCTATAGAACACACAAAGTTTTGTTTTCCACCGGAAGTAGAACACATTAAGTGTTATTTTAAACCGGAAGTTATAGAAATAAGAACTTTTGTTTTCTGAAGAAACTATCACTAAGTGTCTTGTTCTTCAATAAGTAGAACAGACAAAGCGTCGGTACTTCCTTACAATTTATGAATAACAGATGACCTGTTTATTTATTGTGCGATAGCCAGACTCCTTTTTTCCTTTTTAATTTTTCGCCATTTAAATGGATGTTTCTCCGACCCATGTCTTACAGATTTTAATAAGATTTACTAGTAGAGTTAGGTAATTTTTTTTTTTTTTTTTGATAACTTATTAAACTTCTCAAGGCTGACTGTCGAGAAAATATTGAAAATCTAGACCTCCACAGTAACAATAAACAGCGATCAATCAAAACACGGAGTTTTACTTGTAAACAATTAGGTTAATTTTTTTTTCTTTTTCTTCGCATTATCTTATTTTATGCATCTAAGATCTTTTAACGCTTAATAGCCTCAATAACTCATAAAGAGAATGATGGTCCGACTAATTCAACTAACCAAATAACTATGGCATTCATCTATTTTCATTCAACTATTGCCCAGAATGGTTCGCTGCATTTATTTTATAGTAGCCGGTAATAATTTTGAAGTTTTAATGATTCTGCGTTGCTAGGATACAAAGTTTTTGCCATTATAAACCAACGCATAACGATGTATGGCAAAGGCGCTAACTTAGCTAAGATCCTCATTTTAGAGACATTAAATTCAAAATGTTACGGAAACTTATTATGGAAAATACAAAACTCTCCTTAAACTACTATTAAAGCGTTTTATCCGTCGGTACATGTGCAAAGTAGTTTCGTTTTAATCCATAGAGGCAGATGGATTACTTTTGCGAATAACAAAATGGCAAACCACTTTGTGTTTAATGAGCCAAAAGTGAAAATTTCTTATCCTTAAGTTTCCTGCGTAAGTTATCCACCCACCCACCCGTTCTCTCTCTCTCTCTCTCTCTCTCTCTCTCTCTCTTCTTGCATCCCATCTGTAATTAAACAAATAGCTCATAATGATAACGTTGTTTAATGTTCTGTAAGCGCGAACGATGTTAACTGAAATAGTTTTTAACAAATAAAAATTTTAAATTTCCACAGATGGAGATAACATAAATTACCAGTTTTAAACAGACAGGTAGAAAGAAAATAATTGGCTGGCTTAGCCGGGATTAATGGATCAGAAAGGGTTTCATTAAGGAAAAGATTTAAATTAAGTTCTGTACTTGGGGTTTAACTTTTTAACTCTGCGATATTGATTTTTACTTCTTTTTTGCTTTTTTTCCCCATCTAATATAAAGTACCAACAACGAAAATGGAGTCTGAGGAAATTCATTTGAATGTTATTTATTTTCTAAAGAGTTCGGTAAGACTTGGTAATTAAAGTTTTAGAAAGGAGAGGAAAAAAAGATACAAAATGGCTATCTTGTATCTACAAATATCCATTAAGTTCCTTTATTAATGTCCGTGAAAATCATTACTAAGAAACTAGGTTAATATTTACTGTCTTGTGTTTCATAAAACAGATTTTAATTAAAAGTACCAAAAAAAATGAACTATTTTAGCAGTAATAATTTAAAAAGGAAGCAGAAAAAAAGTTTTATATTTTTATTCCAGGTTATATATTTAAATTTATCACTTGTGGGATATTAAATAATCCATTTCGTAACATGTGCGATGTTGCAGTTTGAAAACTGAACGTTTATTAAAATCATTTAAATGAATAAATCAAAGCCATTATGTAAAATAAGTCAATGATTTCTGAATAATGCTCAGAATGCTCAGTTAACTGCAGACAAAGAATTTTTTTTTTGTCTAAAAACAATACACAGTTAACATGCAGACGAAAAAAATTGTTTTGTTTCAAAATAATACGTAGTTAACTTACAGACGAAGAATTATTTTTCTTCAAAAATAACCGGGAACGCGCCTGCTGCACACGATTACTCTCACGAGAAAAGCGTGACTATAGTCAATAGTGTGAAATATACAGGACACGCGATATCATGAAAAACAAATATTTTATTATATTTCTCTTCTACGAATGAAAAATACATTTTGTTTAAAAAAAAAAACGTTTTAGTAAACCAATATTAATAGAAGCATTTTAGCAACACAATACAACTAATTTTCTTTATCCTTCCTGCTTATATATTCCTTTATTTGACCAGTATTTTAACGAAGCTTTTTTTTAACTCTGCGAAACTTAACAATCAAGTTTAGCCAGCAGACTATAAACGTAACAATGCTTCGTTTAAATGGAGACGCCTAATTGCATATCTAATTCAAAGTGCGAAGTGCATTTTTGAAACTTTTGTTGAGGATATTTAATTAGAAGTTCTTTTGTGAAAAGAAACTGACCAGTTAGAATTGTATGGGTAGACAAACAGCCTTGAAAAGAAGTAAATATGCTTGAGAACTACTGGAGGGTCTGAAATTCCAGTAATTACGTAACTGAACTAAAATTGCAGTGATTATTTTAAATGACAGCGTACGGTGAACAAAAGAAGATTCTCTTTTCTTTATAAATTGCTTATATTTTTACTAAGAAGTATTAACTTAGTATTGGTTACATATAGATGTGTGTATGGGTCTAATTTGTCAAGTTTGGGTTACTAATGATGAAATATTCTCCGACTTATGGAAGCACATTATTCGGTATTCATAGCAATATCTAATTGAAATACTTCACCGCGCAGGCGCACATTTTCTCCCATAGTTGTGAAGTTCATTGTTCAAGAGGAGGTATGATATCGGTTTGTGTGCTCCGAAATGATAAATGAGTATATGGACAATTGATAATGTACGGATGGAAGACGTTGATCATAATTCATACGTGCTGTGTTCTGACTACCAAATGCAGCTAAATGGTGATAATGCTAACTGATGATCGCTCTGTTCGTATACGATTCTGCCGAAGGTGTCGTAGTGATGGAGGGATGGAGTTATGTGTGGAGTTTGTTCATTATCTTTGTCGAAACTGACGTTTACGTATTACAGATGAAAATCAAGGTTTGACTCCGCACCACACAACGAAGTTTGCGCCGTTTACTTGAACACTTTCTTGAAGAAACTGCAACTTTTGAAAATGCACGGAGCTACTCCTTCCGTGTGGGACTTTTGAAAATAATTTATCTTCATCAACGCACACTTCATAAGCTTGTTACTCGTCAGAAAACTCATTAAGCTGCGTAGTCATCAGAGCACTTTATCAATTCGATGTGAGTGTGGATCTTTTTCACGGAGAAGCAACATGATTGGCCAATCCTCTTTGTTCTCTAATAAACACTGCTATTAATCAGTGAATGTTAAAATAGGAGATATTTTCTCATAATAAACGTTACGTGCTCTGAAGGAATAAAATTAATAGACTCTTATTTTAATAAAATTAATTTTATTAATTTTTTTAAAAAATTCTGTCACTAAAAAAATTATCGTGAACGACAGTCCTTGTTTCTTACCTTCCCTGCCAGCAGCGAATCCTGTCCCAAGGTGTGATAATGTTTAAGATCGGCTATTAATCCTCTTTTTTTTCTTTTTATCTTCTTTAGTTACAAATGACCAGAATAGTTATTTCATAATTTGAAAAGTTTAAATTACAAATTATTATCAAAGAAGGTTATAAAACTAAAATTATCTTTCACGCCATCTCATTCATTATTTCTTTGTCCAACTTACAACTTTGTCACTAAATTATTTAAGCGAGGACTTATCTACCTCGCTTTAAGATTAGTTCATTATCTGCGAGCAAATAGGCCTAATGATCAACCACAAAGTGCAGCATGAAGACACTTAACCTGATAAGATAAGTAGGGTGTTCATTCGCTTCGCTTTAAAACTGAATAAAAAAAGACGATTACTAAAGAGATCAGAGGTGGCTCGTGCATAGGCACTGCAGAACCCCAATTTTTCTCGATATATAAATATATTTATTAATTTCTTTATATTTGCTTGTAATATTTAATTTTATCATCAACAATCCTATAAAATTCTCTCATTTTGTATAAAAAATAATGAAAATTCATCTTGTAGCACTCAGGAGGGCGATGGAAGCTAGCAGCACTGTGTTTACCACAGTGTCATATTGCATACGCGCAAGCATAGGCACGTCATAGGGAGATACGAGCTATTAGCGTAATGCGGCACTGTCTGTCGCGCAGTTCCACTGCTGTTTATATGCCGTTTGCGCCATTAGTAGAGTGTTCGTAGTGCTTATCGTGTTTACTCCGTCTCTTTAAATATTTGGGCATTACAATTAAAGACATAACATTTGTTATAGTTTTTATTTTAGAACATTATTGGAGTTATGATAATGGATTTTATTTTTAAGTAATTTTGAATTATACTAAATTGTATAATTTTATCGATAATAAACAATATTTTTCATATTTAATTTTTTTTTTAATTTTTACCATAATTTTGATATTTTATCCAAACACGTATACACCGTACTTACAGTGTGTATGTATATTTCGAAAGTTGCAGCACCCCACGAGCCGCCACTGAAAGAACTGAATCTGAAATTTTCATACACAAATAAACTCCTTTACGGAGTGCATCATACGGAAGTATGATTGTATACAGAACACGAGTTTAACTATATTGGACTAATGCATTTTTCAAATATCGTTAGTAAACACAGGACACTTCTTTCACTGGAATTTTCACATAAAACAGGACTCGAACTGTCTCATTTGTTTGTGCAGAGGAAAATCGTCATATAAAAATAATACTGTATTCTATGGGGGTGGGGAGAAGACACATATATCGTAATGGGCATTTTTTATGTAATTTTATAAACTTTATATATTTTAAGCGATCCAACATCTCTCCTGCGAAAATATTCCAGATGTAAATCTTTAAATAAATCTTTCAGGGAGAGGCGCAAACCTCTGAAATAAATTCTCCGTTAACCCAATATGAAGAAAAAACTAGGTAGGAATTAAATGATTTTTGTATTGAAATTATTTGGATATATTTAGAAATAAAGAATTGGAGTTCTGATATGTTTCTACCTTTTTTCTAACTCATTTCTTTCTTGGGATTTATTTCAAAGAAAATAATCACCTAAAAGAAATAGAAATCGCGAAAGTGTATGCGACGCATTTCTTATTTTTTTATGTACACCCACACAAAGTAAGTGTTTCATATAAAATGTCGTGATTAATAAAAGAAAAAAAAATCTGATTATTTTAAGAAAAACCAAAAAGTCGCACTGCCACTTCATCCATAATATTATTAATATTCGATTGAGTGATCGAATTACGCAGAAAGTGTATTTGATTATCAGACATAAGCGCATGCGCACTTTATGCTTTGCTCATGTAATCTGTTCACACCAATGTTCACATATCCGGGGCCTTAATCACTAATCCTGCTAATGATATTAATAGGAGGAAAGATGTTTAGTATTATCTTTTGACAAATATTATCTAGAGATATTTTGTATGCTCCTGTTGTAATCTCCATATTGAATTTTAGAATATATCTTATCTCTCTGTATAAGTTGCATCTTAAGCTCAACACCTACGTACCTGATTCCTATCCATTGAGCCCTGTAGAATTCAATCACATACCAATGTATTATGCCGCCCATGTGCAAATTCCTTGAATTATTAGTTATTTATTTGTATAGTTGTGTATGTTATTTCATTTTCTCTATTCTCAAGCCTATTGTACCTTGCTAAACAATTAAGGCAATACTTATGAGGGGCAAGATTTTTTTTGGGGTGGGCGGAAAAAATAGGTCAAATTTAATCTTAACCATAGAAACATAGTGGTTTTTTTTTTTTTTAAATTTAAGGGCAGCAAAATAGTACTTGCCTAAGACCAGCATCTACCCTAACAACGATACCGCCATGCTCCCCCCCCCTTTCGAAATTCTAGTTTCATTTTCATTGGGAAGCATTCTACCTGAATCCTTCGCCGCTGTCCCAAAAAGAAGCCGACCAAGGTAAGTTACATCCTCACTCGTTAAAAAAATAAAAATAAACTTCGATGTAGGAAGAAATTGTCTATAAGGTATTATTCTCACATTGACGAGAACGTCACAAAAGCAATTGTTAAAATAATAAAAAAAGACATCGTACATCCAACTAACTCACTCACCTGCTCTGACGTTAACATCCCTACTGCCAATTGTTCCTGCACTGTTGGAAGCCGCGCACCGATAAACCGTGGCGTGAACATCCTGCCGATAATCTTCGGCTTTGAATGGCGGGAAAACCAAAGATCCATCAGGTCGTAGGTGACGTAGTCCTGTAATATCCTGGATAGTGAGTCCATCATGCTTGATCCATGATATCACCGGCTGTGGTATTCCTGTAGCTGTACATGGGATGACTACACCAGTGGAGTTGTAAAACAGGATTCTTCCCGGTGGTTCAGTCACAAAACTTGGTCCAACATCCAGGCGGTTGCCATGTTTACCTGCGGAAATAAAAACAACGTTGAGACAAAGAAAATGATTGATTAGATGTTATTTGAAGTGTTTGAATTGCAAACCTTTTGTTTCGAGAATTGCTGCTTAGTTTCAAGCGATGAAACTGACTAACTCAGTGCTGAGCAGTGAAAGATCCAGATACAATGCATGAATACTTGGTACTATTTATATTGCCTATCTGGTACTATATTTATAAATGATACGTTTCATTATTGAATGCTACCTTTAAAATAATTTCACACAATTGAAAATATTGTTGTAAACGTTAACCATATCCAATAAAAACTTCCCGTTTATATTTCAAACCACAATTTCACCCTGGTTGCTCATTTTAAATTGCAAAGGAAAAATTTAACCTATCTCTGCTTTAATTTTAAACCAGTCTGTTATATCGCAGAAGAAAAACAAAAGTTATAGATGGTTTCGGAGCTCTTTTACTCGGTAATTTATACTTTCATAATATATAGTTTATTCCATCGGTAATAAAATAGGAGAACGGAGCATTTTCGAAGAATATTGAGAAAGTTTAAGAAAGAAGGCTAGAGTCATAATCATAAATGCTTTCCGGGTTGGCTGCTAGAAACTTTTAAAACATTCAACAGCTGAAAGTGATAGTTCTTGAAGGCGCTGTGGTGTGTGTGTGTGTGTGTGTGTATGTGTGTGCGTGCGAGTTACAAGAGAGATCAATAAAACGAAGGTGCAGTCAGAATTTTTGCCAGAGAGAAAGCGGTCGGAGGACGAAGGTACTTTTAAATTCTCTCTGACATACCTTTAACTTCCCTAACTTCCTGCAAGTACACTTGGGTATTGTACACGGCGTGTTTTTACGATAAAACGACCAGAGGCATTCACCATAAGAGTTTGCATTGTATATTTACACGAATGTTCCTTCTACGCAAAACTGAGATATACGCTTTACGGGTGGAACTGCCAAGTAGCCTTTACGTATTTCTTTCGTTCTCTCAAAACCTTATTTCGATACTTTATTCCGTTCCAACTTTATTCATGCATTCACCACGCCATTCACGCTTTGTAACACTTTTTTTTTTTGCGTTGGAATAATCTACCTCTTCACTGACCTTTAAAAGCAGCCGAATTTGCATTTGGAAGTTGAAGTTTCTTTTGAAGCGAAACATTTTCTTAGAAATGCAGGATTTACAACTCATAAATTCAAATTTATTGTCAAATAAACCGCCCTCTATCATTATGAATCTTCCAGTGTCGTCTTACGGACTACAATCTATAAGAGTGTCAAATTGTAAGCAAGAGTTATATTCCTTTTGCTCCATTTTTTTTTCTCTCATTCTCTCGCTTGTGCACACTCTTCTGAAATTCCACTTCCTTAATGGTTCTACCTTCCTTTTCATTATTCTGAGATTAGAATTCTCACTGTTTCCTCATTCCTCTTTTGTCGTTTAATTCCTCAGTAGTTCCTCTTCTAAGAACATTTGGTTTTCCAGCAATTCCTCTTCTAAGAATATTCAGTTTTCCGGCGGTTCAGATAACTCATTCCTCTTCAATCATTCAGTTCCTCAACTTTCTTCATTCTTCTAAATTTAAAATTCCTCGCTGACAATTCGTTTTTCTAAAAGTAAACTTCTGCCTTGGCTCTTCATTCTTATTAGGAAAAATGGACGATCTCTTCACCAACAAAATCCTTCTATGCCCGATGAAGCGATTACGTTTATGCTTTTATGGATAATAATATTCAGCAATGAAAATGGTTTTTTTCTTTCTCTTCTATTTCTGGAAAGTCAATAGATCCTCGGTTTTTATACATCTGGTCTATAGGGCAGAAAATCTCAAAAGAATTAGATCAATACAAAACTGTCTTTCCTATTTCACCTTCGAATCTGATACAAAGTCAAATTAGATATTGTTTGGTTATCCCATGGGAAATTAAACAGAAAGTAAAAACTACTGATTCTATGAATATAATATGACGTAAATAAGAAAAAAAAAAAGAATGTGTTTACTCAAAATTGGAAGTTTGTAATCATGCATAGGAAAATAGTGCATTTCCAATGGATAAATAAACTTATGAAATCCGAAAGTGAAATAAATAAAGAAAATTGATTTTTGAGCTTTTTTTTTTTTAAATTGCTATCACTATCTGTTCTTCTAGATAAAGACTTTCTCTTATCAGATAATCTTGGTGATTTTTTTTTCCCGATGGTTTGGTTCATTTCAAAAAATTTTAAATTTCGATTCTTTTAATGGAATCATTTGGGATTTCCTTTTCCGTTTTTCAGAAGCGATTGGTATTTGAAAGGGATACACATTTTCCAATTTTCTCAGCACAAAAGTAGCTCGCGAAATGCCGAACACACTAACACTCTCCAAAAACATTAGGTTGGTAGTTATATATCGAATTTATCTTCCACACAGGTATGTGTTTGACTGGCGGAAGCTATTTTCTCCATGATCGAAATTGTTACGTAAGGGAGCATGAGAGTGGCTTCGATCCGTTCAATAAACACACGCGCGCGCACACACACACACACACACACACACACAGAGAGAGCATTAAAGCAAAGTAAGCGACTTTTATGTACATTCCGATAAAGAATAGATGAAAGACTAGAAGGGGTTTTAATGGCAAATGGACTACGCTGTTTGTGTGTGTGCGCATGCGTCATAAACATCATTAGGAGAAATAAACTATTCTTGATATCTTCTATCGTAACGTGGATTTTACACTAAAGAATATCAGTTGAGTATTTAATCCTTCTATATTATTCCTGAACATGAAAATTATTTTCAAAACACGAGTACTATAGGAATGCATTTAATATTTTGCTTATTCTATCGTTTTGCCACCCTTGTGCTGGGAAAAGAAATCCGATTTTAAGCCGTTGATATAACTGACTGTGTATATCAACGTGTGAGAATATATAGGTTAATGATTATTAAAAATTCTATTGATGAAGTTATTTTTCTGGATCTGCAGTGTTGAATAAGAAAAAAGATGAATATCGATTAGTGTTATAAACTTCTTAATAAATAATTCTAAAACTGCATTGGATGAGTTCAGACACTGACAGGATTGGAGAAAATCTGTAAACTAATAACTATAGGATCTAATACCGCAGTTTTAGTGTAATTGGCAACGCACACATCGGATTGGCTTGACATGTTTTTTTTTTCTGTGTGGAACTTTAATTGTAATCGATGACACAAATATATAATAAACTTAATATTAAAAGTTGGCATTCACATTAGTGTAAATTCGTATGTTATATTTTCGAATATTAAAGTAGGAAAATCTCTGAAATACTAAAATAATTTTAAGGTAGGAAAATTAATGATTGGAATAGACCCGAGTTCGATCTCCTCGTGACAAGAGAAATGTTTATATTTGCTTTTTCGATTGAAAAGAAATTACTGGATCTTATACAGAGGTACCAGGATATTTTCCATCAGGGATTAAGTTTTTTATATGAATACAGGAAAATCGGACAGAGAATACACGTAATTTACAGACAATATAATATTAGTGGGAGGTAAATGGCGTTGTGAGAAGATCGTGGATAGAGACGTTGTAGTGGAGTAACCTTCCGTGATGAGTTCTTGGAGATGACACGTAATAATAGTAACAACAAGAAGAATAATAATGATAATATATTCAAACTATAATGAAAAAAAGGATATTATTGTTTTAATCGTATACCTAAGCTTAAGCAAATCTGCGCGCGAAGGGCCTTCACGACTAGACTACTCGTATATAGACGTGGTTAACTTTACATCAGCTGTCTTATTATCCCATAATGCAAAACACACTTCCTTTTGGATTATGGAGATGATCACTACCCACAATGGCTTGAACATTTAATGAGGTCTCCTCAGCGGGAGCTAGACCCTGGATCTACCGAAACGGAGATAATAGTTCTTAGCACCTGTTCCCTTTTACTTCCGGTATGCGGCGTGGCATGGGCGCTTTTACCTTTTTAGCAGGTAAGCTGTACCACTTCGCCAGGAATGGGTAAAGAATTCAAATGTTGATTTTCATGATCTACTTAGCACCAAAGATATTTTATGAGATTCATAAAACGTGGAACAGCGCATATATTGCTAGAGAACACACATACACACACACACACCTCTGTACTATCTGGAAAGACATTCACCATGAAGTTATCAGGGTTCCAATAGATTCTCAGGAAAATATTTCCCATACCATAAATCTAGCACGCCTTTCTGCTGGAACATGTCATCGCGATGATTTTCTCCCTAGCTTTTTGCCTAATCCTCCACCTAATGTCCATCCAGCACACCGGGAAACGAAATTCATCTGGAAGGACAATATTTTCCAATCACTGGTAACTAAACAGCCCAACCGCATATCGTACTATAGGGGACCTGGTCGGCGATGATTAGTATGAATACGTAACTGGTTGCTTACTTCATAAGCCCGTACTCAGGAAGGTACATTGGATTTTATTTCATTCATGTCCAGATTAAATTCCACGGTCAGTCTTTTCACAGTTTCATTTATGCGCTTGCACAAGTCCAGGCGATCTTCGTTACCACGAGCATCGATGAGGTGTGAAGCCCTGCCATTGATCCGATGAGTGTTGTTCTATCCACTGTCCATTATTCGAACACCTTAACTACATCATTTTCAGAACAGCCTTCAATATTCAGTATCCAGGAAATATTGGCAATCTCCTGGATACTACTACCCATCCACCGGTGTACTCTACAATCAGACAAACAAGGCGTCAAACACTTCCAGCTTCACGTATACTGTCTTTTGCCATGATACGGTGGGTTGGAAGGGCGAACTGTGAAATAGCTGATCATAATAGTGTCCACATTATCCAATCATCTCTAAGTATCGCCGTAATATCGGAATTTCGAATTGAAAATATCAGTCCTAAAGCAGCGAGTTAGTCTTCACTCTCTGAAACTCACCGGGAGAAGATAAACATAAATGCTGTGAAGTAGCCATCAGAGAGGAGGGGGGGGGGGGTTACACAGAATTGACTAGATTTAAGGATAGTCTTGTTTTTACCTTATGGAAAATAAGGAAAAAAACACAAAAACGAACCCCTTTCGTTTGTACCCTGTTATGTCATAAGTAAGAAGTAAAACTATACTTGGAACACACGTAGTAGTCAATTATATAGAAGCGAAATAGCTCTACTGTTCCCTGCGTTAGCTACAAAAAAAAAAAAAAACCGTGCCGAAAATTACGAAGACCATCTCTCTCATTAATTTAGTTTTCTTTTTTTTTAATTTTTATTTTGTTCGATAATGTTGAACCCTAAAGCAACCTTAAATTTAATGTTTGTGTCACGTGCCTATCGCTAACTTCTTAGTTCGATTAAACAACCTAAATTTACGGCTATTCGGTTCACTTAATCATTTCTTTCCTTCCCCCTAACACTCCCCCTTCCTATGTTTATCCGTTATGAAGTTGACTGTGGGTCATTTATCATGAAAAATATTGCATGGACACGAGGTGTGTGTGTGTGTGTGTAGGACCAACGAACCACTTTAACTCAATGACACCCGGTGACTAGTAACTTCATGCCTCATTAGCTGCGTTTGAAAATCGTTTAGCCTAGTTAAGTTAACGGCACCTGAAGGGCTGTTAAAGTTATTATAAACTGTGCATACCCTTGATTGATATTGGTTCACTTTCTTGCCCTCACCCCAACCTTGGTAAGAAAAATTTGGGTTGGCAATTAACAGAAGCTGTTGAACTTGTTTAAATGAACAAAGTTTAACAAGAAATGAAAGACAGATGGTATTAAAACATATCTTCTTTAAGCGATAATCCATATATAAGCAGTAGCTTTTATTATTTTTTTTTTCGAGTGCGTTTTCAACATTTCCTGCTCTGTCATTTTCCAAAGGAAAAAAAAAACAAAGACGAGCCATTTCTTTGATAAAACTTTTTACTAACTGTTTCCATTAGTGTTACTCCCCCCCCCGTTTCTTTTACCCTTTCCAACTGGATCTAGTACGGATGTTTACTTCATCAAATAAGTGCATCCAGTGGAGCGAAAGATGCAATGATGTCTCAGCCTCTTGGTTCGTTGACACAGGAAGTTTAGAGGGAGATGGTTGAAGGCTGTATAACGGAAGTGTGTAAACAGTCCACTGTCTTTAGCAAATGTGCAGTGCGTTCGCTCACTATCGTAACGGAGAGAATATAAGGGACTCCTTTTTTATCCCCCTGGTCCAATAACCAAAGGAATTATTGGCTTCTATCTAACGATCTGGAAGCAAAATCCCTTATTTGACGACCCACTTAAGAAAGCCATAGCGGTGAGATTGAAAATCCCATTAATGTTCTTCATATAATGAAGTAGAACCCGCGTACAGATAAAAAAAATAGCTAAAACCAAGTTCGATAAAGGAGCTGGGGTAGAACGAAATGGAATCAATACGTGAATTTTTATTACTGAATATTTTAATGAGTTCGTTTATCTTGATTGTTAGCTCTAATTTTTTCCCTTACTTTTCCTAATTAAGATTTCGCAATTTGCTCATTTTTTTTCTCTTTTATCGTATCAGTAAATCAAAGTTCAGGTCGTTATTTAAATAAGATTTGTTGGAAATTATACAGTGACACTAATTAATTTGAACAAAGGATCGCGTAATGATGTTTGGTGATTGTATAACAGCTGCTAGGCGTGAGATTTTTTGAGAAGGAAATTGTTGAAATCATTTCTCCGAATTAGTTTTTTTTTTACGGTTATAAATTGTTAATAAAAGATAAAACAGATGTCATAAATCTCGATTTAATAATTATGATTAGAACCACGTTATGTTCTTGCACGTGCGATGAACATTTCGCTATTCTTAACTATTAAGTATTCTTTCTTAAAGTTATTGAGTGCGAAGCTTTTCTGACTTGTTATAAATTACTTTCCTTGATTTCTACGTGTCCATTGATCAGACTCACACGCCGCAAAAGTTTCGTGTCATTTAATTTTTAAACCGCCAATTATATTTTACTACGAGCTCTTCGTTTTAATGGATACGACATCCTCATTTCCGTCTTAGGAGTCCAAACAGCGCATGCACTTTGCAGACCATTAATTCCAACCACTTCTGTTTTCAACATTGTTCATGTTTAGCCAAGTTTAAAGCGAGACAATTTATTTTACAGGAATCAAAAACAAACCGATCCTAATAGTCTCCCAGTCTAAGAGACAGTACTAAATAGCGTCCGTAAGAAAACATTTTACATACCACTAGGCTTTAGCCAAACTCAATCCCCTCCTCTATCCTTCCTTGCACATCTTTAACGAGAGAGAAAAAAAAAGGGATAAAGAAACTGCATTACAACGAATTTATGAGTTTACAATCATAAGCTCCTCAGTCACTCGGTTAATTATGTCTAGATATTTTTAAAAATAAACGGTGTCTAGATAAAGCTTCTTTTCTTTTTTTTTATTTGCAATAAATCTAATTAAACAGACTTAAAATGAGCTTTCTTAAAAAGTTCCAAGTATATTATATACTTGAAAAATATAAAAGCACAAGAATAAAATGTAGAATGAATTCAAGGCCTTTTTCTTAATATTTAAGACATTTTTCTTTTCTTTATTTTTTCTTCTTTTTTTTTTTTTTTTGAATTCATCTCATTATACAAATTCCGTCCAAGTCAAGAAATAAAACTCCTTAGACATCAAAGGAACAGCTCGCATAAAAGGGATGACTAAGAGGGTGCATGTAGATTCAGAGACTCGCTGACTTACAACGCGCTCTCAGGAAGAGAATGCAGTAGTGAAGGAAAGAGGTCACGTTCCCTGTTAAAAAGGTAAAAAAAAATGCAAAGGATTGCAAAGAAACCTTACTTTAATGGTAGAGAAGGAAAAGAGTGACATTCGCACGTGAGTACGGACAAGCATGTCAAATGGAGAGCAGACGTAAAAAATACAGAGAATAAAGCGAGGTCACAGAAACAACTAAAACAAGAAACAAAAAAAAATAAGAATTTTGTGAAGTTCCAGAGAAGATAAAAAAAATAAAAATGAATATTACTTTTGCAAGTAAATATTTTATTGTTAGCGATTTTTTTTTTCAAACTTATTTTATAGAAACTTTGAAGTTCAACAAAGTTTTAGGAGTCAATATGGTCTAGGTGACTGAAATGTTATAAAAAACGTTGTTTTCAAACCCTTGTCTTCATATAAATAATTCTGTTTCTGTTTGTATTTGAACAATAAGTTCTACATTACGTTTAGATAAGCTGACAACAATAGAATTTCCCGTTACGTTGTTAAAATTTCAACCAACAATGATTCATTGTTAACTTTCAACAAAACATATTTTACAGTAGATTTGCCTTATTTCAATAGACGTGACGATACGATCATTGTAAGCGAAGATAATTGGATAATAGAAATAGAATGTGTGTAGATTAAACCATAAAGTGCAATCATTTATATGCAAATAGACCACAAAAGTGACAGAGATTTAACAGAATTGCGTGTACTATTTCAATGATGATCTTTAGTGCATATTCGATCCTCGGGGGCATACTCAATTAGCTGAGCTACTGGGATTATTTCATCAGCTGTAAGTGCTGTTTGGCTTGCCTTTATCACGTTATATGTAGCGTTGGAGTACTTCCAAGCCAGTTATTTAGCGCAACAGTTATTAGATCCATGTTGTAAGAATGAGAATTCATAGACATCTAAATTTTTAGAGGAATTTAAGTGTTATTTAACTGCATTACTTCACTTTTCATGCTATTCATGTGTTACGCACATTAAGAGAGGTTATGCAAGTTTGATTTGTTTTGTTCTGAGTAAACAAAACTTTAGCATAACAGTCTCCAGGGTTTCGATTAGATGATTTTACGTCATAGATGGGGATCTGTGACAAAAGAGTGATTTCTTTAGACTATTGCTAATTCTGTAAGAATATTACATACAAATATCGTACTTTTTTTTTTTTTCAAAACAAGTGAAGTGGGTCATGACTGCGTTCCATAGATATAGTCAATTACAGCAAATCATCTTATGGGGTTCGTATTAGTTTTTTTTTTTTTTTTTTTAATTATTTACGCATAGGCAGAAGACACGACTTTGATCATAATCAGCTGTGTGCATGATATATTTTGTCCTATCTTGTTATGAAAACGAAACGCACCAATAAATTAAATTGGAATTTTTCCCTTAAATCTGAAAACATGCAAAAGAGCTATCATTACAAAAATACTTCTTATTCTTCTATGAATTTCAAAAATTAATATCTTTCTATAGTTTTTTTTTTTTCAACTTTTATATTATGCTGTCATCTTTATTTACTAAAACTCCACTTTTTCATCCTTGCTTCTCTCGATACTTTTATTTTATATATTAAATATCATCTATAGGCAGTAGTCAGTAAATATCCGTCTCCATACCAATTTTCATCGATTGTACCAAGTTTCCTGGCTTTATTGTTCGATGCGTTTTATGCAGTTGGCTTGCTCGTGGATCATATAACTTCCAACTTAGAAAACCGATGGGACTATTGTTTGAACTGTTCGACTAGTAAAGACTCTTCCAGTCAATAGCAAACATGATTTTGCTCTTTAGTTATACACGCAACCCTCCCACTGAAATGAATAGCTAGCAACAGTAACTCTCAACAAAAATACTATTTCCCAAAAGTGCTAGCAATTCATTCCTATCGTATGTTCCAATTAATATTGTTATTAATATGTTCAAATAATGCACATATTCTTAATATGTGCATTATTTGGTTGAACCAGAATGTGACGTAATAATATCAGTAATATTATTATTGTTACGTCAAAATCAATCGGATGATTGTTACGATAAACAGTGAAAATTACTTATACACAGAAGAATTTGGTTCATTTCGAATTAACGTTTTAGTAATAGCGCAGACTTTTTGTTTTCAAAATGATCGAAAATAGAAGTCTCTCTCTTTCTCTCTCTCTCTCACACACACACACACAGAACATTGGTTAGTGAGTAGATCATTCGTAAGATAAAAACAACGTAATGCGAGTTAAAGGAGTAGGAAAAAAGGGAATTACATAGGCAGCAAAGTGAAAAGCGCATAAATCCTTCGAAGTAAAAATAAAACAATCTATTTGATGTGTTTGCATAAGGATAATGCATTCTTGGAATATACGCTTCGAAAACGGACAACGTACATCCCTTGCAAAGAAATGGATTATTTATACCACCCTTACATTCTCGTTTACGACCTTCGTTCGTTGCACGGTAAGGTGGTTCGTGACATATGCAAACATTATCGTAAAGAGTTGCTGCCAAACTATGGACTCGACAGGCACGAGGGAATTATATGTCTATTGACCGAGTCTCGGTAGATACTCGAAGCGCATTTTACCTGCAGGGATTTGAAGAAGCTTAGAAATTGGATTGAATTCCCAGCGGCATTCAATTCCGGCTATTGTTCGATATGCGCGCATGTTTTTTTTTTTTCCTGAAAACGGTAGAGAAAATGAAACTTCGTTTTTATCTCATGAATATGAAAAGTCATTGGAAGCAACATTCGCATCCAGAAGCATCTTAGTGGATGAGAGTGGAAAAAAAATGCGTGTTAGCATCGCTTAAGAAGTTATTGATCAAGTATTTTTCAACTTTACCGTTCAGTGAGTTTTTTTTAGATTAATTCTGGGAATGATTCTTCGTCTCATAGTGTTAAAAAGTCGATCATATTGTGAGGAGTTGCTACGTGCGGAAATAACCTCTTGAAAGCGGAAATAGAGAGGGAGAAGAGGTAAGGATTTGTTCCATCTCATTCAACACTGTTTAAGAATGCATAAATATAGGATGTACGTCGTGTATGCGTTTTAAAAAGTGAGTTCTGACTTTTGATGTTGCTTACCTTGTTGTGTAAAATGCGACCAAAATGAAAATAGAAATATATTTCAAATATATTCACAGCATTACACACTGAACGGTCTTTTAGAGAAAATGATGGTAAAGGCCTTCTCTAATAAACTTGAGTACTATTCTTTGTCTGTTTAGGAGGCTTTGAACACACAAGTCCAATTCATAAAAACTCAATTTCTTACCGAAATTTCTTTGATAGAATTTCCGCTTGTCAGAAGAATATCCCAATCGAATCTTAGACGATTGCATTGGACATTAACAGAAAGTATTGCTACAATGTGATCATCATATTGAGTGCGTACTTCAGCAAATATTTTATGAGGAATTTTTAAAAACGTATTATATTTGCTTTCAGCCAATATAATACGTCTATGCAACACGTATTGAACAAGAACAGTTTTGTCGATCGTACATACTATTTATGACTTTTTTTCCACATCGAGATGAAATTGAAATAGTGTTTGAAGAGGTTTCAGAGATCTAAATCCGTTCTAAGAAGTGGCGAGTATGATCTCAATGGAAAGCTATTGGTGGTGGCAAAATGTGTACTCAATGTATACAAATCCAAAAGGATACTGCTTTGAAGAGAACAACAATGGCATGGTAAACAATAGTCACGTGGAAACAACAATGGAATGGTTGCCAGCGTATCTCCTCTCCAAACAACAAGCTATGAGTTTCAATCTCTCCATGAGTATGAATGTTTTATTGTGATTCTGATTAGGAGGAAGATGAATTTCGAAGCCTAAAGTAGTTTGCTCAAATTCATGTTTTCCCTAAAACAGGATTTAGGGCTACAGTATTAATATGAATGTATTATAGGCTTGTATTATGAATGTATTATAGGAGAGAGAGTATGTGTGACTCCCGTACAAGAAAGGAGAATGGGGATCCTATAAGGCTTAGTACATTAAGTAATAGTACTATATGAGTACCAAGGCTGAACTAAAGTTTAGTTTAATTTTTTGTACATTTTTTATAATTCTGAAAATTCGAACATGCGCTTAGAGACCAAACATGGAACATTTTCAAGCCACTTCAGTCCTCCAGTAAACAGTATGGCAAAAATATGAATTCTGTATTAGCATGAAGGAATACCAGTTACTATTCATGAGATTTGACGATATCTAACACATGTCGTTTCATTATTGTCTTCACTACAACAAGCACAAAATAGCATCGATCTGCTGATTATGGAGTTAAAGCACTGCTAATAATGAATATCCACAAACAACTTCGGTAAGAGATTTTCTTTACACCTATACATGCATTCAAGTGGGTTACTCAGAGAATATGTATTCATCTTAGAATAACCTTCATAGAAGAAGTTTCTAAGTGCATATCTTAGAAATGAGTTTCTGTGATATAAGCGATAACATCGATCATCCAGCAAGCCAAGGAACTAGGAAAGCTGAATGCAAATGTTCTTGAAGAGGATGCTATCACCATGGTAACTACTCATTAGGAGGAATACTTGATACTTCCTAACATTATTAAGACTGATTTCAAGTCTGGATCAGTAGAATAAACCCTCCCTCAACATCTATTGACTATAATTACAACGAACCGTATTTGTGTAAACCGAATACTTCGTTCCTTAGGAACACACGATAATTCTCGATTGGATAATCACTTGTCTTTGCTCATTACATGCCGTAATTGTAGGAAAAAGTAAAGTATGATTGGCATCTTGTAATATTTATCGTTCAATTATGTTCCTTTCGCCGAGCATTGTCTCCTAAATTGCATCTCATTTTGGCTGACAGTGCGCCTGTAATTATTCTCCATTAGCAAATGTATTATGCAACATGTTATAGAGTGCCAGGTGTTTCCAGATTCGTTCCAACTATTTAGATGTTCACAACAGTCGAAACAGTAGGCCAGGTAAGTGTGAAATTCTGCTCCGTTTAAACTAACCTGAATTATGCAGATTCAGCATCGCACATGTATGACGAAGCCATTGTCATGTTCACATATGCGATAACATGGACGGACATAGGTCACACTTAGTGCAGATTCTAATTAGATAAAAGGATAGAGGGATTATAATAGTGAAAGAGAGTGTGAAACTCTAGGAAAGCGAAATAGATTAGAGCAGGAAAAAGATACTGTTTCGTATATTGAATAATGTTCAGACCTCAGCAGCTTGCGTTCAACTAGCACAGATTCACACGTAACAATAGAGAATCACGTACGTGCATTAATATAACGTCTTCCCCCCTTCCCACACACAGAGGAACAATTCTTTCGCGTTAACTACATATTTTAGTCTACGAATCGTAATGGTCAAAGGGGTCTACGTGCTTTATTTGTTATAATCCATCCACTCAGGGGTAGTCCAGACAGCGTGACTAAAGGTTTTATTGCATTTAGCACATTCAGATAGTGTTAGAACTACCTGAAACTATCTATAACGTGAAGTCAAGTATCGCATAAAAATGTCAGTTTGTTTTTCAAACATGAATTATTAACATTGTTGGGTGCTTGATTTAAACTACTGCATAAATATTAAGTCACGCATAATAGTTTCATGTTTAAAAATTTATTAATCGGAAATTGAGTGCATAATTACTAAAGTTTTGTGTACAATAAGTTCGTAAGGTTGTCGAATATAAAAAATCGACATTTGACCTCTTGAAATAATATTTTATCATTTTTAATATCTCGTTAGGATATTACAACTTCAGTAAATGTCTTATATATTTTGGATTTTAGCTTATGACAGCTTTCTCTTGCCAATGCTACCCATTCAATGCAGTTAACGTTGTCTTTCTTCCTGCCTGACCCTCAGCCCTCCCATAATGGAGTGTACCTTAAGTATCTAAAGTATTCAACTACCACCATTATTTTCTTCCATATCTATCTTTCGACCATCATTTCTTATTCTTTTCTTCTACTAATCTTAGTCTCTTGTTTTCCGATATTCTTCTGGGAGAAGAAGCATCTTTGTAAGCTTTCCTGCCACATCTTAAATCCCCTTTTGTAGTTCATCTATTGTCTCCGTTATAATGACCATATCATCTGCAACTAGAAATTCCCAGGGCATTTCTTTTTCTTCATTTATTCCTTCAATGAGCTCATCAGTTATGACAAAGAATAAAAAAAAAAGAATGTTTTGGTTGTTAAGTTTTCATTTCTCATTTAGAGCAGCCATTATTATCGTAAAGTAATTAAAAGTTTACAAATAATAAATCTTTTGTTGTTTTAAATAATCGGGTCTTTTCATAAAAGTGTCGCAGATGGCTGTTTTTGAATGCAGAATTAAATCATTACTGTTTTTTTTTCTTTTTAAAACGTTAATACAACGTAGCAGCCTTTATACACATTTTTTTAATCCATAAATTGCATATACGTGAATATAAAAAGATGATTACAATAATACTCGTATAAATGAAGGTAAATTTACAACCCCCCCCCCCACACACACACAGAAAAGAAAAAAAAAGAAAGAAAAAATAAACCACTTCAATCGAAAGACTTGGTCTCTTGTAGGCTATTCACGAACCCAGTGCACACGCTGTAACGTGTGAAGTAGCCAGCTCAGCTGTTTTCATTATTTGAACAAGAACAGACTAGGAAACCTTCTACTCACGAAATAGAACCGTTTAGTAGCGCAAAATCCTGCTATATCGAATTCTAGAAGCAACCAAAATGTCTTAATAAAAATTGACTGTTTTTGTTATTTGTATGTTCCATTTTAATTGTTCAATTGCTTCCATACCACTGAAGAAATCATGAAAATCTTTATCATCTATATATACACATGCACACAAAAATAGTTCTTTGGATCGAGACGCATGGAATCATAAGAATTTCGTTTAGTTTCCTAAACGAAATTCTGTTTAAAAATATGTTTGTTGACTTAAGTGAATAAATTTAATAATATGCAAATTTTCAGCATTTTTAGAGGGCTTAAAAGGTCGGCACTCAGCAGTAATAGTTACTATTCAAAACATTCGTTAAAATGTTTGAAAATATTTTGTTTTCAAGATGAATTCAAAAAGACATTCTTTTATTTTATATGAATATATTTGCGAGAATTTGCCTGGTATTTAGCTCATCCTAAAAGTCAAATGACACTACTTACTAACACCAGGAAAGTAGATTTATGTAAATTGGGCATTTAATTAACTAATTAGTATGCTGTATTAGCGCAATCAGTTGGCGGATAATTAGCTTTTTTTAAAAAAATCTTTACACTGTCTCAACATGTAGAATAATTTGTTAGGTTACTGTGTTTTTGCTTAGAACACATTTAGTGATTTTTCCCATCTTACTGCTGTGATGTCGGAGTTTCTGTGAAAACAGATTCTTTAACCAGATGGGGTCACTGTAATGTCAGTTGTTCTAACAAAAATATTACAACTTAAAGATTATCTAAAGTTCAATTTTGTTTTCTAATTAATTTTGAAAAAAATCTAAAAATTAATGTTTTTTTCCAAAACACCTATTTATATCTTAAATCATATTTATTATTAAGAAGAATAAAGTGGGTTTACAAAATCAGGGAAAAAGAGGAGATGCGATTAATACCTTTGAAAGGTAATGGATGGCAATGTTGTAGCCAATAAAGTTTTAACTGGGGCTTAGCTATTGCTGTTACCCTCCTGCCATGATCAGAGCTTCAATAGCTCAATAACACCTTATCCCTACACTGTCCTCTACAGATAACGGGGAAGATGAAAAGCATTCTTGCTTCGCCCCTTTAAGCCAGTCCTTATAAGGATAAGGACTTACAAAATTAGTTGCAGTAAGCCTTATTACGTAGAAGTCTGTATACACGTAGTGGAGGTGCGTAACACAATGTGTATTCAAAGTTGCTGATTGCTGATAGTCAGGGGCAAGATAAGTGATCTAATGGACATCGAAAAAAGGGCTTTCGGTTGGATGGTAGCACATACATAAAACTGATATTGTAAGCTGGTCACGGAGTAGTATTATAGTCGTTCCAAGGATGGTAGGATTTGGGGAAGCAACAATCAACGGGTAAGTGGTGTGCACCCACATCATCATATCGTTTTTTTTTTGTCGTGAACGCAGGTTTTTTCGAATGGTGCAACCCCATAAGAAAAAAAAAGAAAAATGACTCTCTTCGTGTGGGGTCATCCACGAACCCTCTTCGTATACATCACCCTACTCAAGGAACAGTAGGGTGATGTATCTGAAATGAGTCTGTGTGAGAGAGGGATCTACGAGGCGAATTACTTTTCCTCTAGAAAGCATTGAGATTTTTAGAGGGTTTTATCTGCGCCACCCACACATGCGAATAGTATTCTAAGGATGGACTTATTTGAAATGTTTTATATACAGTTAGTAGCTGGGTAGGTTGGTGAAAACTAACATCTTGAACGGAAAAGAATGCCCAGATTTTAAAGGCTGAGGAAGTCACTTATGTCAGCCCAAGAAAAGATCTCATCCTGTCTAGTGAATCGTGTATTACTTGGAAAGGAGAGATGAGATCCCTTTTGCGAAGGAATAGGCAAGGCTGCGCAATGGTGGTATTGAAAGTGACCAGATCATCCTCTCCCTCCCCGATGAAGAATAATAATATGGAGATCCGTGTTTAAGGTGATGTTTGCAGATAATACTGAAGCTTGCCTGAGCATTGTATGGTTTGTTGCAAGGGTATGATCAGACAAAAAATGGTGGATAGGATAAGCGCGGATTGAAAATAATTCATTTATGCATAGAAGAAAGAGAATAGGTGATAGAACACAGCAATAAGAGCAGTCTTTCATTGTGGAAAAGCTCAAAGAGACAGATCTATGCAGTGAACAACCAGAGAGAAAACTGGCTAAGCACTAATCGAGGGCGACATGTATGCTAAAAGATGACAATTTGTTTAGCAGATTTCGATGCCAGGCACGAACAAAAAACTCTGAAATATCTAGGGTGACAACACGTATCTCTTCAAACCTTTTCATGGCATACGGCCAGTGGCGTAGGCTAAGAGGCCACCGTAGATCCAGATTGGTAGAATCCATACTGGTAGTAGCTGATTAACTGTGGACTTCTACGTAGTGGAGAAGATTTCTCCATTATTCTGAAGAGTGTTGAGGTGGCAACGATTGGTCAGTAGTTGACGGTACTACTTCATCTCCGTTTTATGGAATAAGTTAGATATATGCTTGCTTCCACGTGCTGGGATAAGTGTTAACTAACTAAAGAAGGTTGTAGGTTGTACAGGAGAGGTCTTAGTTTTCTAGAGCGCACTGTTCAGTACAGTTTGATAGAAGCCATAAGGACCAGAAGATAGTTTACCTAAAAACTCAGCAGACATATGGCGCACCTTTCTAGAGGATTATGTTTAAGCTTAATAGATCGAAATCAGGAGGAGTTCAAACAGGAGTGAGAATGTTTTTATTTTTTACTCCTTAAGAACTGTGGCTTGCTTTGACTTAAATACAGTAGAGTAGAGCGAAGGGAAGTGAAATGTTGAACTTCTTCGTTGCCAGGAGGTCAGTTGATTTTCTTGACTACCTATAGGTGATCTTTATCATGACTGTTATAAACGTGATTCAGAATGTTATATCTATCGAAACCTCTGATAGGACAATCGTCGTTTTACACAGAAGCTATGAACTTTGTTTCAAATAATACATCTATCTCATTCCGACCTTCACTCTTCACAGAATTTCACAATATACTGAAAGCTCCTAGGCTTTTTTAAAGATAAGGCAGAACTCCGCCTCATCTAGAGAATTCTGAGTCCTAACAGTCATTCCTAAAAAAAAAGATTATGATAATCGTGTCATATCTAGGCCTTCCTCAATAAATTAATAAATTCAATGCATTTCTGACAATACGGATATTAAAGGTATTTTTTTTAACTTCCGTATATTGGTTTCAGCCAAATTATCAACTTCTTAAGTAGGACATGATAAACATCGGACTATTTTAAAGCCAAACTCGCTTCCGAAATGCCTTAGACTTAATCAGCTATCGAGTGACTGCAAGACAGATAGAAAGATCAGTTGAGCAATGCATCGAAGAACATGTAAACATACAATACCAGAAACCTAAGACCACGTGAGTATCAATACGCGTGCTATCCTCGGCACAATCTGCATCATTCTGATAATGCAGCAACAGAAAGACATCGAGTTCGCTGGAACATGCCGGAAATTTTACACCGTTACTACGAAAAACAAGAGAGAAATTTTTCAGTATACTAAGATCATTCTACCCCCCCCCCCACCGTATATTTGAATATACATCCTAGCATTAATTTATCAGAATGTTTCCAAGTTATGATCCACCTACTATGTAACCAGAAGACACATCGTAAACAGCAGTAATTTTGCTGTTTATCCGAAGTCCCTTATAATAAGGGCGATAGTCGTATTGCCATTAAAAACAATACAGTGTAGCTTGCGTTAGTGGCGTGCAAGTTTTGGTCATGTGATATTATTTCTCCATGTATGTTGGAAGAGATTATTTGTTTATTTTGCACTTTCTAAACATTTCAACGGTTGCCATGGTGACTACAAAGCAATTATTTCAGTAGCAATATCGGTGAATCTCTAATAAAACACACTCTTGCACAATATTTGCTAACAACATTTCCATCCCCAACACTTTCTAGTATTTCGCTAACACAAGGAAATAAATTGTTCTTAAAACCCGCCCTCTCTACATATTATCACCCTTGAGGGTGTATCTTAGAACAGGTCACAAGGAGAAGCCAAATATAAGTGAATTTGAAATTTCGTTTGATGTTTTCTATCGCAACAAAATATATTTTACTTCCTGATTAATTTTCCTGTTTGCTACTTTGTCGTTTTGTTTGAAGGGGAAATTAAATCCCCCTTATGAGAAGTGAAAGTATACGTCTATAGATGAATATGATCTCACAGAAATTCTAAAAAAGTTGTAATATTTTAAATTATAATCGGAAAAAGTGGTAGAATATCCTGCATTATTTGGTATCTTTTAAATCTTTTGGCTGTTGGTAAACATAATTTAAAAACTTTGAAATAAAAACAAAACTTTTCAGATTTATTGAAGAATTTTACAAGAGCAGTATTTGAGGAAATTTTTACTCTGTTTAATTTCCTAAAATGCAAAAGTTGGCAAACTAAAAGCAACTGTTTCCATTGAAAATGTAAAAAAAAATAAGTCACTCTTTATGATAAAGATTGGGGATACTCTTTTCAGGTGCTTCTTTTACCTTTGTGAATCAGAACTACTTTTACATTTTTTTTTTGGAGAAGGGGAGGGGTCATTACTCTGTGATTAACCGTCATTGAACCCATTCGAATGAAAAGACTTCCTCAGCATTTTTGCTCGGTATTGCTGTGTCGACAATGTTGTCAGCGACTGATTTTTTGGCGTTATTTTGATATTGATTTTATAATTTCGAAGAGTTAGTGGGCGATATTAGTAATTATTTTTGAAGAGAGCGAACTCCTCCGTCATCTGACTTAGTGATTAGGGACGAAATCTCAAAAAAAAAAAAAAGGCTATAGAAAGTGCTAACACCTAGTCGATTTTCAAACAAAAAAAATAAGTCACGCAAAGAAATATAATTCAAGAAAAACGCTTCTTGTGGTGAGTCGCATTCCGTGAAAATTACTTCTTATTTTTAATTTCTGATATGGTAGTCTCTTCTTTTTTTGTCAAGCTTAGCGAGAAAAGAAGAGATCAGTACTGCGCAGGTGCATGGATACCACAAAAGTGGGGTTGAAATTTTTGAGAATATATTTCTTAGTCCGAAAGAAATGCTTACGGACTTCGGTAGGTGTAGAATGTAATGTTGATTGTTGAAAGGTCACTGATATCAAATTAACTTTGTCTTGAATAGTTTAAAGGTGTAGTTATTAATAATTCACTGTACTAAATCATGTATCAAGCGTATGTAGATGTCTGTTCGTTGCTTAGCCGAGCGAAAGAGCGAAATTAAGTCCATTTCTGAAATGTGTGAGGAATTTTATATTATATTAATAATTTCAAATCTTTGAAATTATATACAATGTTATATTATAAATCTAAGATTATTATAAATTAACTATATTATAAATCTAAGGTAAATTATACACGATTTTTATCATATGAATTTTTAAGTTGAATATAGAGTCAGTCCTCGACTTACGACCACTCCTGGTCGTAAGTCGAGGACTGACATTTACCTCCTCATTAAGTCAAGGACTGACGTAATGAGGAGGTAAATGTTCTTACGACGGCCATCCTGTTAACATGTTCACCGAATACTGCATCACTTCTGCAGCGCTCATGGACGAGGGTGTTATTGTTGCCCTCATTAAAACTACTTTTGCTCAGGCTGGTCTACTACTCAGGTGAATCCACATTATTTTGCAAATAATGTGGATTCAGCAGGGAGTGAGGTGACAGCACAGTGTATTTTCATACGATTTCCACCCGCGTCAGGTTTTTATATAAAAGTATCGTAGATGGGCTAACGAGCATTTTTTTTCTATTTTATGTATTTTTGTTTGAAGTGTATTTTCATAGACTTGAAAATAAGCAGTGCATTTGAAATAATTTACTCATAAATACGAAACTCATACTTTCTATATATAGGTTCATAAACTCTGCTATATGTGTGATATTTGTTGTTTAATCAAAATCTTATGTAGCTCTTCGATATTGATTCATTTTTAAGATTATTTTCAAACAGGAAATGCCAACTGACTTTTCCATACAATTATATAGACTGGAAATTTGGTCAGATCAAGAAAAAAGGAGGGCGATGAAGAACCGACTTTTCATCTTTAGTGAGTGGGGCGATGTTGATCAAAAATCGGCTGTTTGCTTGGACGTTTTCGCGCCAAGCACGAGCACTGCACCAAATGTAGAGGTTTCGTTTGCATGGCGGGATACGAAATGATTCTGTTGCTCTTCTTCAAAAGCGCATCACCTACACTGACGAAGATTCATAGCAATTTGGATGGTGGGATGTTATCACGTCATCCAAGATGAGTGCTAGATGAGGAATATGGTGTTCATCATCTAGGATGACGACGTAGTCTGAAAATGTATCCCTTTGACACTAGCAATCAACGATCATTTATTTATAATGAGATATTTCGAATCTATAACTGTCGTCATCTTCTTGTAATGAAGGTCGCAGATGATACTGCATCACGCGGTAGTGGATACTCATTGCGTTCTTATTTTATAGCACTTTTTACCCGAATAATAGCATTTGCATTGGTAGAAGTACTGTCCAGAGGTCGCATTTCTCGATTGAACAGACCTTTTCTGATCATTGATGTCCATCTATCCAGTTTGGCCATCGAACAACTTGATGCTATTCACACAGGTCATTTGCCGAAAAAAGTTATACAACGATAAAGCCAAATTGCTGGTACCATCACACAAGAATAACCAATGTGTGGAAAATATGTGAAAAAGAAATACTCATCCTTGGTATGTGTTTTCTGAAATGCTCTTTACTTTCAAACGTGCACGATCATCAGCTTTTCTGCCTTTTGTGATTATTTAAATGTCATTTATCTTCTATTACATGCTTGGCTATCCCAGCCAGTCTGTGCTTTATTCCAAGTATTTCTTTGCAAGTTAACAGAGACCTACTACCATTTGATCTTGTTAATCTTTGCTGATTCCTCTTGTTTTAAAATCTGCAACCCTGCGAATTTTTGAAATCGTGATGACGTGTTTAAAATCTTCTTCCTTCGAATGCTAATTTCTGTTTCGGAACAAAAAGATAAAAACAATTGCAGTGTTGATCACTGCACAGTAATGAAGACTGAGAACAACATTTTTCAGAATAGCGGGTGTACATTTGGTAAGGAGATATTTAAAAAACATTCTTTACTAATTTCCATTGTTTTATTGGATACAATATTATAGCATTATAACCAATAATCTTAGCAGCCCCAAATCGATCCAATATCGTTTACTTACGACCGATGAGTTTCACTGTAGCGTGAACTGTGTCAGACCTTCGGTTTGACACCGGTTCACATCCATCAGATTATTGGTGGCGAGCCAGCTCATAGTTCCATAGTGAGTGGGTTTATAACATCCCGCTTACTCTGTAAATATCGACAATGCGTTGATTCCCCAGTACGATCAGTGGCTGCATATGTGACATCCTACAGCTAGTTGGTTGACACGTATTAACGACATCACCTGTCTTTGTCTGGTAGTGTTAGGACAGCTTTGCTATTTCCCACGATCATCTCATGTCAAAAGTCCCCTAAAAGGCTCTACGATCCAACGCAGTTTAATACATAGTCAAGCACCATTTCCTTATTGAATTCTTACCTATATTTTACGTGAGATTTTAATTAAATCATAAAACAAGTAACTGCGGACGGATAATTGATTCAGAAAGAATTTAGAATTATAGATTTTTTTATTGAATCAAGAACAATTCTGTAATTTCTAGGTATTATTCTCGGTCATGAAGCAAATTAACATTTACTTCATGACCCAGTTATTCGATTATATCGAATAACTGAATTTGTTTGTGTCTTGATCTTCAATAATATCCAATTTATTATATATAATACTAAAGTAAATGATATTATACGACAAAAATATTAATTAATTTTTCATAGAAAAAATTTAATCTATATAATAATAAACATTTATTAGTAAGCCATTTAATTATTAATATAATGCTCTAATATATGAAATTTAAGCTAAAATGATATATTTGAAATTAAAATTAATTTTTTCGATTTTGTCAATTTGCACTTTCTTCCATGTTTAAATATATTACACACCCAAGTGTTTATGTAGATGTTTACGTATGTTATTATATATTATATATTATACACGAATGTATATTTATTTATGTTATGTTATATATTTACATATATTTCATATGTATCCAAACATATACTTCATAAGATCTTATGTGCATATAATGGGTAAACCCTTAATTACAGATAAACGCAAAGCTTGTATATAATATCGCAGCAAAATAAAAGTAATATGTGTTTGAGATCCACAAAATGTAAAATATTAATGTCGGAATATAAACACAAAAACGTTTTTAAGAGTCTATGTATCTACCTGCTTATATGGGGAGGAGTTTCGAAAACTGAGATGGTCAGCATGTTTGAAAACTGATGTACAATCAGTTTTCAAACTGATGTGCTGGGTTTATAATTGAAGCGTCAATTCTGCATATGAATTCTGGAATAGAAATAATTAGAAAACTAATTATTTCTATTTGAACATATTTAAATATCTATAATTAATATGTAAATATCTAGATAGATAGATACTTTGGTAATAATGTAAATTTTAAATATTATTTAATTAAATATCTGAATTATCTGCGATATATATACTTACATTTATTAACTAGTATATATTTTCCATATTTATTTATTTGTAATATATATTATTACATATATTATTTATATTTAAATATACGTATATAAATAAATAACAGTTATATTTATTATTGATTTTTGTTATTATATTTCATCTTATATATATATATATATATATATATATATATATATATATATATATATATATATATATATATATATATATATATATATATATATATATATATATATATATATATATATATACACCCATTATTGTTAGTTATATATAATAATAAATATCAATATCAAAATGATATCGTTCGTTCCTCGTGTGGTGGCCAGGATAAGAATGCCTCCACTGCAGTAAATGCATGTCGTACGAGGCAACTAAAATGGGTACCCAGGGAGGGTAATGGATGGCAATGCTGTAGCCAGTGAAGTTCTAACTGAGGCTCGGCTATTGCTGTTACCTCCTGCCATGATCAGAGTTTTACATACATAGCTTAATAACACCCTATCCTTACACTGTCCTCTACAGATAACGGGAAATATAAAAACCATTCTTGCTTCGCCCATCTAGCCAAGAAAAAAAGATATCGTTCGTACCCCGCGTGCTGGCCGGGATAAGAATAGCGCTACTGTAGCCCATGCATGTCGTAAGAGGCGACTGAAATGGGACGCAGAGTTTCGCTCTCTTAGGTTTCTTCCGGAATTTTGCTCCAGGTGAAGGGGGGAGGGTTAGATTTCGGAGGGTTTGCCCTGAGATAGCATTTTGAGTCTCTGGAGAGGGTGTTCTCCGGTGTTGCCCGTGAGGGGGCCTTATAGGAGGATGCTTTTCCCTAGAATATGAGCGGTTCTACTCAGTGGTGTGGGGGGGGGGGCGCGTCAATGAGTGGAAACAACGCTGAATTGGACGATCTTTCGGCCAATAGTGAGGAGTGGTCCGGGATCGTTTTAATTTTTCGAAAGGGCACTTGCATACCAGCCCCGCTGTAGCCTATGCATGTCGTACATGGCGACTAAAACGGGTACCCAGTAGTGTTGCCAAATGAAAAGTACTGAAAACAGCTAAATCTTAAAAAAAAGAGCTAAAAAGGAGTTAAAAATAAAAATTTGAAGCTAAAATGTTAAAAGTAGTAGCTGATACTTCTAACTTACTGTTGAAGGGATACTTGAATATAAGGGGCTAAATACTTCTTCCATGTGGTCTTCTGCGCTTAATTCACCCACGTTTTCAACTTAGATTTTCAGCTTTATTATATGTGGCCTTCGTTCCAATATTACTCAGTGTAGATGCTGGTAAATTATAGTCTATACAGCACTTGTTGTTACGCCTGAGGCCATACTTGACTTACAAAATAGCTGTCAGCACTGTCAATTACATCTTGTTTGTTAATTTAATTTTAACTACATTCATGGAACTAAAAATTCGTTCAATTTCCGCATTAGAATTTGGCAGTATTAATAAATTTATTGCACACTGAGCAATTTCTTTAAATGGATTCATTCCAGATGCATTTTTATATTCTCGTACTTCAGTCCGGAATAGCTCAGTGTTTTCTATATTTGTCCATTTATTTAAGCGGATAGTATTGTAACTGGTATTCAGCAGCAACATCTTTTTCTGTTTACAGCATTATTTCTAAGATGGAAATAGCAGGTTCGTTTATATGTTTTAGGATATTGTTAACAGAAAAAGAAGACATCATTCTTAAAATATTCAAATTTTCAGGCAACCTTTGCTTAAGCTGTTTGAAGAGACCAAGAAGAAACTGTCTTGCTCTACTTCTAAGATTTCGCTCATCATTTTGCGTTATTTTCTTTTGTATCATCAACTCTGAAATGTTTCTTTCAAATTTGTAACCAAGATTTGGACTGGGATACAAATAGTCATCAATCTCTGACTGTAGAGGGTCGACTGTGGATGATGGTAGCACTGACATATTAGCAATAGAGCGAATCAAACGAGAAAGGTCTTCAAATAATCTCATCTTATCCACACTGTTAGATTAAAAAAATTGTTAACTTGCTGAACTAGAACAGGATGTAAAAATAAAAGGTACAACAGATTCCTTTCATCTTTGTACATCTCCCACAAAATTTGAGCTTTGAAACATTTCTCAGTCACATTCACGACTTCGAAGTGAGTTTTTCATTCCAACCACTGGGTGAGAATTCTGTCTACTGCAGGTTCAATGGAGAGCCACCTTGTTGCACAATTGCTTACAATTTTCAGAGGAGAATCATTTTCGTTGATAGTTTCATACAGCTCTTTGTATGCTGCTAGTCTTGAAGAATAATGCGAAAAACACTTATGTTTTTCGCATTATTCAACTAAAAATTCTAATTTTCTTAGGAGAGATTCTGCACAGGTGTCAGACATTGCCAGTTGTAATGAATGGCATACACATCTAATTAAAATTAAGGAGGGAATATATGCCTTCAATTGTTCAGAAACGCCATTATTGACACCAACCATAACAGCATTGTCTGTACCGATTGCAATGAGATTTTTAATGTCCAGTTTCTTGGTCAAGAGCTCTTTTTTCCAGTGCAGCCACAATACCACTAGCGTCACACTTTTCTAGAACCACCATGCTCAGAAATGTATGCATAATTTTGTTGAATTTCCTGCTATAATAAATGATGGCCATTCCTAATATCTTATTCACTGTGATATCATTCGATTTGTCTATTAGCAAGCAATTGGAGATGAAAATTTATTAGTAAATTGTCATCTCCAATGTCCACAATTAGATCTTCTTCAAAATGCTCACTTAGAATATTCTTTACAATTGCAGAGCACTTACTTCGGTATATTTTTACCTTTTGGCATAATTTGACTGTCTGGGATGATATTTGTGCAAAGATCTACTAGCTGATCGCAACTGTTTAATGATGAGTGACAACAAAGAAATAATGCTAACCTACCTTCAAAGTTCGCGGTCTCATCAGACTTTTTCACAAGAATATTTGTAATAGGAACAGCCTTATATGGAACTGCAGCAAGATGTTTCTTAGTTTCGCTATGCTTTACAAGCTGACAATATTTAGTAGCTATATCACATCTGCAAAACGTACAAAAGGTTTGTAGCGTCACCAAGAACTTCACACAACCATTTACTAAACATTCCCATTTGTAACCACTCCCTCCTAAATATTTGCTTGTTAGCTTTATTTTTCTCTTTGCTCATTTTTGAAGAAGGGTATACAACTCTTTACTGCAACGAATTACGATCAGTCTTTGAAAACATCCCCCTCGCTATCGTAACTACCAACCAGAACACTGTGCCATCAACAAAATGGCAGACTGTTGGGCCACATGATTGACTGACGTCATCATGCGTTTGAAACATGTACGATATTCGCACCAAACATACAATACAATTCCTTATCACATGCGAACATCTGGAAAACTTTTAAAACAATTTCTTTAACACTAAGTTATAAAAACAACTAAAAAGAGCTGAAACTGTTCTGAAGGAGCTAGATTTGGAACTAGGCGCTAGATTAAAATTATTGGAGCTAGGGAAGAAAAAAAAAGAGCTAGATCTAGCTCCAAAAGAGCTAAATTGGCAACACTAGTACCCATGGAGGGTAATGGATGGCAATACTGCAGCCACTGAAGTTTTAACTGAGGCTTGGCTATTTCTGTTACACCCCCCCCTGCCATGATCGGAGCTTATAGCTCTATATTACCCCATTCATACACTTTCTTCTACAGATAACGGGGAATATGAAAAGCATTCTTACTTCACCCATCTAGCCAAAAAAAATATCGTTCGCTTTTAGTTTGACATTTTTGTTTATGAAAACAGAATTCTTTTATTTCCGTAATTAACATTTGATTATTTTCGGAATATGCTTGATTGAGTTGCAATGCGTATGCTTAAAACGCACGATCCTTTGGAGATGTCGCAATATCTTTAAAGTCACATTCAACACTATACATGTTTACAGACGTACACGCAATTTGGCAATTATTATGAAGATGGGGGGAAAAAAGAAAAAGGTGAACGCAGTTGCGGTGTCTATGAAGAGAGAGAGAGAGTTAAGTTTCTGAACTCACTCGTTCGTTTGTAATTTTATGCGCGCGTGCAGGAAGAACCTTTTGCCGATGTCGGAAAACGGCGAGAAATGTCTTAATCAAGTCAGCCAACTCTTCTAGGATTCATTGTTTAAAACTTGATTACAAGTCTACCTAATGACTCACAACAGAATGGAACCAAAGAACAAGCAATAAGAAAACATTAGTTAATTCTAAGACTATTCAAGAGTTTACCTTAAGAAGATGGCCAAAAATTGCTCTTTGTAGATTATAAAACGAAGGAAATGAAACAATATGCATACTAAAATAGCAAATATAATTCGTCTCTAAGGACACGATTTTGCTATTTGCAACTTCCACGAAGTTCACAATGGGAAATAAAAAAACAGAAGAAAGAAAAACAAAGAACGATATCAAAGTAACGATCCAGGTGAGTACTTCATGCAATGAATGAGCTTAAACGTTCTCTTTCCTCGGAGCTAAAGACAACCAGTTATCGGTACCGAAAATAGAGCAGCTTTCGTTGTTAGTCAAAAACAAAGTACGCGTGTGTATCTCAATATTAAAATGTAGATTAAATGACACCGAAAGACTTGGGGGGGGGGTGAGAAGGTTGTTATCTGGAGACAACAAAACACACGAGAGAGATAAGGAAATGTCTTTTTATAATAACGATTTTCCAAAAAGAAAAAAAAATCAAATGAGGATATGTTGAAGTTTTCCTATCACCGAACATCTATGTGAGATAACTTGATGGACCGTATTACATTACCTGGCTTGTAGGATAACTCTACGCACGGGGTTTATAATAGCATTTAATCGGACTTTCTACTCGACTGAAGAGCGTAATGAGCTTATAGAAACGTGCTGTTCAATAATCAGTACATTCTCCAGATGGAAAAGAAAACTTAAGTAACAAAGCCCGAGGTATATCTTATTAGATAGAAAGAAGACACAAGAAAATGCATTAAGCTTCTGTAGGTAAGAGGGTGGAGACAAAACGATGGCTGATACTAAGTACGAAATCTAATGCAATTTTATCATCGAAATTACTTGCAAATAGTTTAAAGAACTAAAATATCAGTGTGATATAATAACGTTCCTTTAAACATTAAGAAAAACACAGATCTGTATTTGATCTGTTGTTTGTTTGCTAGAAGCAGAGATCTTCAAACTGCTGTTGCCGATCCAAGATTGAATTGTAACGAGTCATTGAACAAATGAAGCCTTCCAGAAGATCCCAATAACATTGGAAGCGAGTTAATGGACCAGCTGTAGTTCATAAACTGGAGCTGAATATTTGAGTTCAACTTCACTGTTGTAACTTTGCGGGTACTATTGTTGTAAATATTCACCTTTTCTGTTAGTAACTACTCGAGCTACTTTATATATATATATATATATATATATATATATATATATATATATATATATATATATATATATATATATATATATATAGTTCCACTACCGAATTCCCTCTTACGCTGTTCAATGCAGGATAATCTTGCCTGGGGAGTGATTCTTTTAAGATCAAAGGGTTATTTCTTAAAATCGAAATGTCGCAATGTCACGTGTTTAGCACTATCAGTGCATGAAGTACGGACATACACACACCTGAATTGAACAGCACTACTCAATCAGATGAGGAAAGTTTCACAAAATAAGATAATATTTCCTTATATTGCAATGATTTACTGTCAGCTTCGTAGATAGTTCAGATATTATTGGTGTGCACTTCCTTTGCAATAATTGCTTATGAATATAAGCTGTTGAGGGTCTAAGAAATAACGGATTTAGTTTAGATTCATATAAGGATGGGTTCTGTGTTCCACGTGTTCTGAATAGATGATTATCTTCTGAATAATCTACATTTTCCATAGTTACAGTTCTCAGCACCATGCACATGAACGTATACTTCTTAATCAAATGGGTTCGAATCCATTTTCGTATGTTTATAAACTTTATTATAAAGACGTCTTCATTAGAAGGTTAGGTTTGCCAGTTCCATATAGGAGTGACTTAGTTTTTCCTCCTGGAAACTTTGAATATTCATCTTATAAAGCAGGCAAACTAGCCCGTTGGCTTCACATCTTAGTTGCTGAGGCCTAAATCCCAACAACAACTTTACCACCGTATTTCCGGTAAACAACTCGCAATGAGTGAATGTTGAATAAATTCTAAACTTAAATAAATGTTTGGACACATTTTATTAAAGTGACAGTTCGTTTTTAAAAAAAAGGTATCCCGAACAATATATTACATAGCCTGTTACTCTTACCAATAACTGATAAGTTGTAGTTACTAATAATCGACAAGTCGTGTTATTCTAGCTGTGTAGTAATGTTCTATTTAGTTGTATTTACGACTCCGACATAAAATGTTACACATCTATCTTCGCGAGCTCTCTAACACTAAGCTGGTGTCCTATTTTTCGAAGTCGTTTCTACCAGCTTTAAGCCCTCCAAGAGGTTCATATATTTGTTTAACAACTACGTACGACAAAAAACAAACCTTTAAGAATCTCAGGTCATTGAGTTCACCCTCACCTTCCTTCCATGGCAGTAATAAATAGTTCTTCTGTACAAAGAGGCCAATTTATTACTGGAAGGGTGACTTCAGTAGCGTCTTGAACACGGACAAATTCCAATACCGTGAATGCTACCGATCCTCGTTCGGCTCTACCAATACTCTGTTAATGATCGCCAGCTAGCTCGTGTTTACAGGAACCAGCACCCACAAGACAAAGTGTATTCCTGCAAGTCTGGAATAGCTCCATCAAAACAATTTATCAAGCCTATATTGATCGCCACTATCCACACTTGCACCCCCTCTTGATGGTAGTTTTTCCTTGAGGAGAAAACATAAACAGGTTGCTACCACAGTCGGATTATCACAGAAGACCCAAACAAACACCATCAGCGGATAACACATCGCTAACAAGAATAATATTACAGCAAATGCTTTACAATCATCCAAGACATTCTATAATTTGAGCAGTTTTACATTCTTGTTACAAAATCTTCTTTTTATTGTACGTTACATCAATTTCCTATACAGGGAACAAAATATTCTTTTGTAGTGCTTTCCCTGTTGCATATTTTTCTTTGGTAGTCTGTTTGACACAAATCAAGGTATAGATCCCAATTATTCCTAAATATATCGTTTTGAAGAAGTACAGAGCTAAAACAGAAAACTATAGAAACATTCATCAATGTTATCTATATAATTCAGTTTGATCTAGAAGTAATAAATAAATAAATAGAGAGAATTTATCTTATAAGTTCAAACTGATCTTTATGCCGGACTGGTTGGCCGAGTGGATAGCGTATCCGCTCTCCAGCCAAAAGACTGCGGGTTCGAATCCCGCGGTAGGCATGGATGTTTGTGATTGTCTATTGAAATACCAGAAGTGGTCGGCGGTAGATGACGTTGGTATAGTTGCGGTCAGTTGGTGATTGAATGGTGGAGACGGAGTTGTAGAGGATGTTCCCTCCCTCGATGAGTCCTTGGACTCTCTGGAGGTGTCTAATAATGATAATAATAATAAAGGGTTCTGTCATTCAAACAGGAGTTTATACACGTATTGACATCGTAAAAGGATCATATATAAGGAGTAGGGTGTGCAAGTATTGATCCCCCTGCGAACTTTAGTGAGGGAGAATGTTTGGCTAAAGACTACCAATAGTGGGGTTCGATCTTAACACACTACTCTTGCCAATTTTTCACTTTCCAAGTTGAAAATATAGGATTCGAGGAGACTTGCTTTTGCACATCAGACTTAACTATTATTTAAGTTTTGCCAACGAAACGTTTCCAACGTATGTTTGAACTGTATTTTTGTATAACTTGATTATTCTGTATTAAGAGCATTTCCTCTAATGAATTTTATCGATCTGTTCTCTTGGCTTTTTTTCGATGGCTTAATATATTCAACTTTTATCCACCTTTCACAAGTTATCGTTCTCTTTCAATACAGCAAATTTTCTATCCATCTATGTATCTATCATGACCGAAATATTAATCGTACGGTTAACTTGTGTTTGTTTTGAATAATGTATGTCCATAATCAGTTATTAATTTGTCATTCTAATTAAAGATTTTGAAGGTTTAACTCGTAATTAGCATAGGAACATTTGTTATGATTAAAATATTTTTATTTTATTGTCCAGCGGATAATAACTTTCGTTTTAATTTGAAGTTTTAAATTACGTTAAAATAATTCGAATTGTTCGATAATTTGCATTCTTTGTCCATTTTGATTAATCAATCTTTACACCATATACCGTTAGATGTGTGTGTGCGCGTGTAATGTTCTAATTCTTTTCTGTTTTCCTCTGCTTCAATTTCCATCGCGCACCATCATTTAAGGTTGACATCACCACCAGTTTGGATGCAACACCTTCATTCAGAATGTGTAGTAATTTTCTGCTTGGGGTTTTTTTAACGCGATAATCCTGAAGCTGCTAATTCATTATCATGACTGTGATGGATTAAGAGTAATTGCTTAAGATAAGTGACACCTTCAAACGACGAACATTCTTCGTCTTTTCGTTCTAATGGATGAAACTTCGATGCCAGTGGAGAGCAATCATTAGGAGTGACAATAAGCAATATAAATTCGGTTTTACTTTTAGAAGAGATGCTGATAAGACGCACTGGGACGAAATTTCGTTTTTGTTTTTGTTCGTGATGGCATCACAAGCTTAATTTGACAACTGGGATTGACTGGTGAATTAATTTCTCCCCATCACCGTTAACAGGGGATAAGAGGGGGGGGTGGCAAAGAATATTGGGAACCTTGTGTGATTGTACTGCAGAGTAGCCGAGTACATCGAGCACTTTAATTTAAGCCTTTCAGAGGTTATAACAACTTCAAGAACTTGTTATAGTTGTTTAAAACATTCGCTCCCTCCACTGCTAAATTTACCCAAGATGGATACACTAAAAACTTTTTTCTGGAAAACTCCTGACAGTTTTGAACTGTTTTATTACTTAACAAAGATTGTAATAACTGATTTCTTTTTTTATTTTATTATCCTTCTGCACATCCTTCTTCAGATGCTTTCAGCTAACCTTTACAATGTTTATAGACCTTATATAGAATTCTGAACACGTAGAATGTTCATATAAAAATTAGAATTTTCTATGAGTTTTATAATTTCTCCATTTATTTCCTTCAAGGAAACTTTTATCCGTTTAACAGGAATCAGAATTCTATAACTCGAGAAACCCTGAGAGAAAAGGGGTCATATATTTTCTGTAATTTCATTTAAATTCCATACCAAAAACTCGGAATTTCCGTACAAGATGAATTTCTTTAATTTAGAATACACAGAAACTAGTTGGATTTCTGAAGATGAACGTCTTTAATTTAGAATATTAGTAAAAACATGAAACTCTTTAATTTAGAATACGCAAAAATTAGTAGAATTTCTGTAGAAGATGAAATTCTTTAATTTAGAATATTCATATAAATTAATATTTTCGTAAAATTCACAAAAGTGTACGACTTTCATAATGTTTATTTCATATAACCACAGAAGTTTCATCGACTACTAATTATCCTAATGGCATAATTAAATAAATGGGATTCCACTCTTAATGTCCTGATGCAACTCTTCAAAATTAGCGCAATGTAAATAGTTCGTTTATTTACTGATTGCTAGATGTGATAGAAATTCCATGGTCCACCATTATCCATAAGGGACTTCGACATCGGAAGTGGCTCATTATCAATGAACATGCCGACTCTTCGGAGAATGTTCTGGCAGTGAACACGAATAGGCACAGAGTGTCTCTATCTCGGATAATTGAATATTTCTGAAACGCATGCCACTCGACTATAGGATGATCACATGATCATCCTATAGTCGAGTGGTTGCCATGTAGTTGTCATGACCTTACTTTGGAAGTTGCATTCTGGGGAGTGCATTTCCACTAAGAATTTAATGAGTCTTTCCTTTTAGTTCCTGTTCGCCTCCATACATTCCGTATTGCAGTGGAGTAAGCATATTGAAGCATATTTTATAAAGAATATGATTTATATAAAGAACAGGTCTAATGATTACTTCTTTCTGTGTGTACGAGTAGTTTTATAGTATAGTAAGCATCCTTTTCTCTGAGTTGAGTTTAACTATAGTAAGAATTTTTTTCTATGAGTTGGTTTTAGCTTATAGTAAGCAGCCTTTTCTCTGAATTGGCTTTAACTAATGGTAAAAGATAATTTAGCTTACAGTGAGCTTCCTTCCTTTTTTCGATTAGTTTGAAAGTATAGTAGAAGCCTTTCTCTAAGTTACTTTATAACTCTAAGTTAGCTTATAGTATAGTAAGTTAAATTTAGATTTATAGTATAGTAAGCAACCTTTTCTCTAATTTGGTTTTATCTTATAGTTATAATAAATTTAATTTTAGATTTATAGTATAATAAGCATACATTGCACTGAATAGGTTTATTAGGTAGTAAAGCATAGTTAGTTTATTAGAGACTATGTATATATTATCGTATAATTAGTCTGCTCGCTATGAGCAATTTTTATGACATGCTTTCGAAAATAATGGTTTAAATTAGGAGCATACCTTTCCATGACCAGACTGGATAAAAGAGCATATATTATAAGTACAATGATTTTATGTATGGTTTATGAATGTACTTTAGAATGAGAACCTCTCTTAAAATGTTACTAAAGCGTTTGAAAAGAAAAATTTTCGATATTTCGGAATGTTCCATATATAGAACTTATTCGTGATGATGACGCTGAGAGTGTGAAGTGGACAAAGTGGACCGAACTCTTAGTTGGAGAAAAAGAATAAATAGTCCCTTTATATCGCGGTCTTATTTCGGATTCAAACGGTATGTATTACAGATAATTAAATGAGAACAATTTTGAATAAACTCATTACCAATTAGAGGCAGACTGCATCACATAGATTTCGAGTCAACCATGTTCAATGAACTAGCTAACTCATTAGTACGTAAACTTCATTACCAATGATAGTGGGTAATTATTTTAATCTTACTCGCAGTGTGGAGATAGAATAAGCCATTGCTAGGATGCTCATTTGATCATGCATCAAATAGAACGGAGAAGATGGAGTTTTGCAGGAGATACAGTTTTCTACAGAATTCGAATTACCCGGATTTAACCAGATTAACTTAAAACCCAAGTTTAGTTTTATAGGGTAACTATGGAATAATGCACTGAAGAAATAAAAGCCTTAATAGCTTATCTCATTATAAGAGCTTATCCCATTAGTGAGCAAATTGTTTTCCTCAATCACCTACCAAAACTCTTAGAATAGATAACCGTTGATTGAATATTGCATGGGGATTCTCCAAGTAATGTTTTCTGCTATACTTTTTCTCTTTTATTCGATGGATTTCGTCCATTACTATGAATGCAATTGTTCTTATTGTATCTACTAAATCGGACCCAGAGAGATTACGGCTTCGTTCCTCTGCTGCAAAAGAACGCACTTCATAATAATGCCCCACATGATTTTTTGAGTGTTTCCTTTTGCATAGTAATGTTATTTCGATTTTATATTACCGCGAGTTATAAGCTAAATAATCATGGTAATGTTGAAGCAAATTATCTGTTTAACTGCTTAGTAAATAAACAGATGAACATTTCAATAAATGACTCCAGAATTTGAATGGTAAAGACTGTGTTTTTCCCAGTGTTTGTTATTTTGTATATTCCCCATAAACGCAATGAAGGTGCTTTTTAAATGAATCGAAGAGTGTTTTTATAGGATATGAATCAATCAGGACTATTTAGAACTCAGTTATAATGTAATTTCTTTTCTAATTAAATGGTCCGAACGTTTTTCCCTCTTGCGTCATAACTAATGAACATACCTCTATATTCTGAATCATCCCGTGTATCCTATTCATCGAAGAATACTTAAATGGATAATTTCCATTAACGTTACCCAACATAAATATATTTTGGTTAACTCATGGCGTTATTAGATTACTAACTTAATCTATGAAAAACAATCAGAGGTACTACCGACATTCGTTTATGAATTTCAGAGCATAAAATTGGTAATTATGATTAGTTTATAGAGTATAATAAAGCACGAGAAATGTCAGAACAGATTGAGGAAGAAGCATACACTACGATGTAAAATTATTTGGACAACTACAATTGTTTTTCAAAATACTGAGCAACAAGAAAAGTCATATTAATGTAATGCACGTACGTGGATGATTTTGAATGCGCATAATACAGGAATTATTTAGCATTAACCGATTTATAGATGTTATCATTGACTGCTATATAAATCATAGATATAATATGAAGACCTCGAATAAGATAAATTGTCATGGATAATTTGATCTACAGCTGATATCACTGAAACTTCGAAATGCAATTGTAAAAATAAACCCATGAAATGCTGGGACCTACCTCATAAATTGACAGAAATGAATAGGCTAGTTCCGAAACGCGTTGATGCATGACATGCGAGGTGTGTTGTCATGCATCAACCAGAAATTCCGTTAGCACAGACCGGGAAAAGTTTGTGCTAGAACATCATAATTGTATTGGAATTATTGGCGATAAACTCACTGTGACTGGATGAGAGCTGTGATATGGACACCACTCACAGCGTATTAGATGAGACGGTATGCCATACACATACACCGTACGGCAGTTTCCGCTATTTTGTACATCCCACCCACGAGAGATTAACCTAGTACATTAGTATCGTGGATGACTTAACAGTGAGATAATCCATAAACCCCGTTATTTAGTTATTCACATGTGACGTCATTTCACGCCTTATAGTCACTCCCGTACATTAACTGGGTTTTGAAATGAAGTGAAGCTTTCTGCTAGAAGAAAGGGTAAGGTTGCAGATGTTCCCTTCCTTACAGAGTTAGTAGGACAGTCACGTACATCCATGCCTCTGACTGGATTCGAACCAGCAACCTCTTGGCCAGACAGTGGATACGCTAACCACTCGGCCAACCAGACTGGGGAATTGCACCTGCTGATGAAAACCCTATACTAACAGACATGCATAACGATCCATGTCACAGTGGGATTCTAACATAGAAGCTTTTGATAGAAGGGGTGTATTGTCAGCAGATTAGCAATGTCAGCAGATTAGCATTGTCCGATAGGTGGTACGTGGCATGTTGGGATGCGGCATGACGTTGTATGAACTGAGATACTTTATTATAGTGGCCTTAGAAATTAACATAAAACAATATCTTTTTAATTCTGGACAATTTTCAATGGTCAACAATGTGGAAGGTCTGTGGAAACGACTTTTGATAATTCATATCATGCCGGCCTGGTTGACCTAGTGGTTAGGCCAAGAGGCTGCGGGTTCGAATATCGTCAAGGGCATTAATGTTTGTGATTGTCCTACTAACCAATTACCATATGTACTGCTGTGACCTGTGTCCTGGCGCAGTATGACCTTTGATGTCTTTGCGCCATAAAATTCGAATAAAAAAAGCATCGTATCATATTATAAGCTGTGGCAAGGTACTTTGAGAAAACGTGTACACTGGAAACTCAGCTGTCTGCGTTCTGAACCCTAAACAGCATGTATGAAAAGAGTTAGATCGTCAATAAAGAGAGAGATCAACTTTTACAGGACTGTACCTTTCGGTGGAAGAAGGAGCCAAAATATCTGTGTCCGTTTATAAACATCCAATGAAAAGTTTACTGATAAAAAGTTTGTGAAAATAAAAAATTGCCTATGAAATATTTAAGGGTTCCTAAACATTTTTGGGGCATAGTATGTTTCTGATCGAATAAAAGTGCCAGTTTCAAATATTAGGCTATTTCTGGAAAATAGAAAATCCTATCCAGAAATATGCAATAGTAGCTTGAAATACCTCCGTTCCCCTTTAGTATCATTTATTTTCTTGGAATCCGCACTAAAACAATTATTCCAAATGGTTGCAACGTCAACTATGTAAGAAATGTGTTAAGTGTCAAAGTGCAAATAATCCAAAATAATTCTCAACAAGAAAAATGAAAGTGCGATTTGAAAAAAAAACGCTTTTCCTGCAGTCACAAACACCGTCTTCTACCCTAAAGTTACTGATAAGGCAATCGATTTAGAACGTATCGAGGCTATCAAATTCAGCTTAATGTTAAGAAAAAGACGATATTATAAACAGAACGAAAGGGGAAGAGAAAAGAACAGTTTTAAAAAATGTGTAACCAACACAAACACGTGAGTATCCCCATCACCAGAACGGAAATCAACATCCCAACGAACGAGATGAAGTGATGAATGCTGTCAAGCTCGTGAAAAATGGTAAAGCTGCAGGAGATGGGGAGATGGAGTGGAAATGCCCACGGAAAGAAAACACAGCTACGCATGGGTACACAGAGTTACCAACTACGGATGCTGCAAAATATTAGAACACGGTTATTAACCCAATACATGAAAGATGAGACATCGTGTCGTCTAGCGATAAAGAAGCCCCTTAAGAATAAATTGGCTACGCCCGAAAGTGAGTATTTTGGACAGGTACAGCTTTTCTTACTACTTGGGTGTGGAGTCTTAAGAAGACTCAACTCATCATTTTAAACGCATTACTGCTATATTCTTATGATCGTTCATGAAATTGTATAATCACAGGGGAATACGATGGCTGGATATTTTTGAAATAATCTGTTTACTTTTTCTTTCACTCAGAGCAGTTTTTCTGTTTCATTTAGTTGTAGAACTAAACGCGAGAACTGTTAACTTTCGTCTACAGTTCTTACATTCTGCTATTCCATTTTCTTAGGTTCAGTCTATCGCTCCATCTCTACCATTCCTAAGCGTGTATCATTCTTGAGCATTCATGTCTCGGCTGCATTTCACACTGCAAGTCAAATTTCTGTGCTTTCATTATCTGTAACACGGTCCTGTGTGTCATCATCATATTCCATTTAGTTACACTAGCTTCATTTTGTCAGTTGCTCTCATTTCTCTCTTTTTTTTATATAAAGTCGTCAGTACATGAACTTATTCGACATCATTATATCGAGAGCTCAAATAGTAAGTCATTTACAGTAACTTGGTCTGATATCGAAAGATGGCATAAAAGTAATTTGCTTTTTCTAGTGATACGAGCAGAACTCTTTCATGCATTACCAATATAAATGAGGAAGGAACTTAATTTGCATCTAAAATAGGTGATCATATGGCACTATCAGATTATTCCATTTAAATTTTTGCGAGTTGATATAATGTCAAGCTTTTAATATATTCTCTAAAATATTTATATTTTTCTGCTACGCCATCACGTGTGGGAAGAAACATCATCTCCGAAGACAGCTGGCAAGAATTCCGGTCAACGAGAGAGAGAGACATAAGTAACAACGCCAGCTTGTCAATAGTTAGTTCCCTATTACGATAAGCAATGAGAAGAGATATTGTTGGCGTTCACCTTTTGCAAAACAGCATTGCCATTCTCCAGTTCATCTTATAGTCCTTATAAAGACTGGCTTAAAGTGGCGAAGCAAGAATGCTTTTCATCTTCCCCGTTATCTGTAGAGGACAGTGTAGGGATAAGGTGTTATTGAGCTATTAAAGCTCTGATCATGGCAGGAGGGTAACAGCAATAGCCGAGCCTCAGTTAGAACTTCATTGGCTACAGCAATGCCATCCATTACCATCCAAGGGTATTGAATTCTCTCCATACCTCCTCCAGTTCATCTTACTATTGTTTCACCTTACTATTGTTTCACTTATTTATTTAGAAGTATTCGTAATAATAATAGGTGTACTTTAGAAATATATCTTTTATTTGCAGTATTTCAATAACATAGGATAATATCAAAATATTTTGTAAATTTTTATACTTAAATATAAATTTCATAAAAGTAATAAATATTTAATTTAGTAATGCTAGAGGTTTAATCTTTTTGGATCCCCTCCTCTTACCGTTATTTACAATTACCATTCTGTCATGCTACCACTATACCTAACTATAACTCCCTTTATTTCCTTGGTTGTTATTATCAATTTTTTTTCTTTCATATCACTATTGATTTAATTTATTCTTCTCTTGCGTGTTGTTCCTTTAGGCTTATGTTTTTCAAGTTATTGCTTGTTGAAACTTACATTTAAAAGGGCATATATGTTGATTGTTTTTTTACTTACGTTTTTATTTCATTCTATGTTTTCCCCATTTTTCCCATTATATGCTTTCTCGTTTCGATTCTGTCTCTTATATTCTACATTTTTTCAGTTAAACATAATTTTTTCTCAAATATATTTTCTATCTCTCTGAAGCTTTACTCTCAAATAGCGTCATTATTACCGCAATATATTTCACTTTTATTTTTTTTCTTTTGCTTCTCTGATTGCAGACATTTTCTTTTATGCATTTCGCAATTTCCCCATTCTATTGTGATTTCTCCATTTATCTCAATATTTACGCTTCTGATATTATTTCTACATCTATTTCTTTTGATATAGTTTTTTCCCCTCTATATTTTCTACTTATATAATTCCTTTTTTTCTCTTAAGCTTTATCCCTTTATGCGTCTAAGAACTTCTTTTTAAGCAGAACGCTTTTATTTCTAACCAGCATTTATCATTTCTCAAATACTTCTTGATGCAAATATCATAGTTATTCATGCAGGCGATTTTTAAATTTAGACCGCAATGTATTATTCAGATATTTAATAAAAGTAATAGATTTCTTGTAATCGCTTCAAGAAACAAATGCGTCATTACAAAGCAATAATTTCCAGTTTTATAATTATAGCTTATATCGTTTAATTCTGGGTAGAAAGACAATTGTTGAGATTTCTAGTCGATATAGAATTAATATACAACAATGAAATTCATTGTTAGGATGTCTTGAATTTGGTTTCTTTAACAATAAAGTCGATCGGGAAAATTCACATCCTGGGCATTTCTAGTACTTTGAAAAATAAAGTTGATAGCTGTTAGACTTACGTATAGAAAAATTCCTTAATTAAGTAAATTAAATCCAGAGAAAAAATGCTAACTCGCACTTGCTGTAATCGCTCTTTTCCACTAAATTCTTGCGTCTTTTATATCGCAATATGAGGATTATAAAAGTTACTGAACATGCCTTTAAATGACTAATTCGTAATATACTAACATAAAAGAGTATTTGTTTATCATAAAATGAAGTGCACTTACCAGCGCTAAGACACAAACAGCAAGAAACGGTAAACATCCACAGAGTCCATTTGCATGGTAGGTACACGGGAACATTCATTTTACACGCTCACCCCACACAGCTAGTGACCAAAGCACACCGACCTTACGTAACGTGTGGCACGCGTTCTCCGAAATGCTCTTCACCAGGTCTGCTGGTGGCGGGAAGAGAGACGGTTGGAGCTGAAGCAACCAATCGTAACTCCCTGTTTCCAGCTCTGAGTAACGCGAATAGTCAAGCTTTGTTCATTGACGCATTTTTCTCCAAATGTGTGGTCGTTTTGTGTGTATATAGGTCTGTATGTGCGTGTGTCTATGCAATTCTTTCCATTCCCTCCCCATCCATGCTTTTTTTTTCTCTTTATTTTTTTCATATTTCTACGTAAAGAGTTTATGACTTGAATAGTTTTTCGGCTTTTCCTAGATGGCGCTCTATTCTGCCAAATGCGCCGTAAGCGAAGCTTATAGAGAGGAAATATAGAATAGGTAAAAAAAAGGAGCATTACAACAGCTCCCAGAGAACTCGTTATCCTTTTGATTTTTTTCTTCTTTCTTTCTTTCATGCTCCTTATGTAAGTGATGGATATATTTTGGAATAATTCTAACTTATTCATTTTCTGTGTTCGGGAAACGGATTTGTCGCGTTTAAATAGATATTTAATGGCCACCAATTCTGTATTCTATTTTTTTTCTTCCTTTCAGAAATCTTAATACGCCAAATGCCCGTTTTGTGAAGCAAAGTTTTAACTTTCTAATGTTTAAAACTCTCAGAGATAATCTTCTCCCATTCTTTAGAGAAATGAATGAATAAATAGCGTCCATATGTTTCCACACATTAAGCAAACTTCAAACAAGAAAGCTTAGAAAACGGGAAAATACTGCCATTTAATTTCCTCACCTATTATCGTTTGCAGATTTAAAAGAAATTATGGTGTTGAATAGACGGGAGGGAGACTTTAGTGCAGCTGGTACTTTTTTTTATCGAAATTGAAGCTATTTTCTACTAACTTTATTTGTAACATTCGCCTAACAATTTATCTATTTCATAAACTTTGATGAAAGTCAGTGCCATCTAAATATTTTAAATAAATGGAAATTTAAAATGAAATATTTTGTAAGGCTGCCATTATATAATATAATTTATGTAACTATCATAATGTCTGCTAGAGGGAGCTGCGTTAGTGACGTAGAATTGTCTAAGTTGGCAATCTTTCCTAGGGATTAGTTAAACTTTATGTTAAGTTGCATGCTTTTGAAAAAGGTTGTACTTCATTAATGATTTTTAATTTGCATAATCAACTTAAGGAATTTGTCGGTAAGAAGTATCTCTTCATCAAAAAGTTTTGAACTAGGGCTTTGCATCTGTTATTACTGTCTCGTATTTCTTAAAAACAAATTATACGATTATTATTATTACTTGTAAAGGAAAACTAATTTAGTAGTTTAAAAGGGATGTGACATTAATAATGTCATTTTTATATCATTTAGAGAGAAAATAGTTTTTTTATTTTCAAAGTATTAAACCATTTTACTGTAATAAAACTAATAATAATAATATAATAATAATATTTATTGTAACAATATTATTACAATTTAGTAGTGTGATAACAAAGCAATATGATAACAATACTAAAGTAATTATTTCAAAAAAAATGTATTTTTTTACAATTTAAGGTTAGAATGATCCTAAAATTTAATGGGTATCTGAAATCTGTAAATAATAATTTTCTTTTATTTGGCTGATAAAATATTAAATAAATAAAATTTATTCTAATTTATATTTCCATTCTTTTTTTATATTTTATATATACTACCTCTGTTCAAATTTTCGCGGAAACGAAAATAAGGCAACTTAATTATTACCCTGCACGCATCTGCACTGTCTTTTAAATAACAAGTATACACAAGTGTGCACACTTAATTGTGAACATTGCTTCCTAAATCAAGTGTTTTACCTTGAAAGGCAGAAATGTCGTGCGGTATTTCCAACAATTACATTCTCAAGCACTGAACATCGCGTGCTAAATTTAACAATTAAACTTTTACTGCTGAAACGCATTGTCATTTAAGGATATTACAAAATGGCAACTGCCGCGTGCTGTTATGTGAATTATGGGATCCATCTTGAACAAAAAAGAGGATAACAAACGTTAGCTTTTGTTTACGAAAATCTAAAATATACTATTCATGTAACTTTTAATTTACTGAATACGCGTGTTAAACGAGTATGCCTTTAAATTTTTTATTCATATATGATCTTCGTTACTTGACTTGGTTATGTCTTTTCTTTATACTGTAATGCTAAATGCGTCATATGATTTACCACTCCGTTCAATAGCGTTCCACTTATGTAAACAAAACTGCTTATGCATATTTCTGTAACTAACATTCTCCTTTAATAAAAAGATAACGTTTCTATGAAATACCTTTAGAAGATGCTTCGGTTGCTTGGAATTTGACGTCAGATTTTTTTTTTTTTTTTTTTTTTTGATGTCTTATTTTTCCTTAGCTCGGCTTCTGGAAGGAGTTTCTTACATAAGAGATGTAAGTGTAGTTCCATAGTGTGCTAGTCCCTTGATAATAAAACAGGAGAATTCTCTGATATAATGTAATAGCATTCTCTGATATGACTCGCATCTTTGAAGAAAATCAAATATTTAGCATACAAGTAGATTTCGAAGGCTTTTTACTGTAGAGACATTTTTAAATAACACAGTAGTACGAATACGAATCTTTTCATTTGGTAACACATAATAATAATCCCTCCAGCAGTCATTTTAAACAACATATCTCGACATCGATGGCATATGCAAGCGCCTTATACAATTGTACGTTTGTTTGAAATACGGCATTTGCCACAAGGTATTTTAAATAGTTTAGTAAGTCGATTGTGGAGCATTCTTTGATACTAGATAGAAAGAATATACCTTTATGGATTTATAAATATTTATGGGGTTGAATTCAACGCTCAAAAGTAATGCATGACAAAGATCACGTTCGGGTATTGCTGTGAAAGTTCAAGCATAAAACGTTGACTGCGGCTTCTAGAATTTACATTGTTATAATAAAAATACTTGGTGTATCTCATTTATAATTAAACATATAGATATTCTGCTTGTTTAAGTATAGTACCTTTCCAAAAGTTGTTGATTCTATTGAGTTCATAAGTCTGTATCATTTCAGAAGCTTCTAGGATGCCGTGGATGACAGAAAAATTCAATTGATGAATTTTGACAGATGATCAGAAATACCTTATGGAGCAAAAAAAAAAAAAACTCTACTGTCATTCTCTTCAGCACACGCACTATGCGAGTAAGATATGCAGTTCGACTACATGCACATTAATAGAAGAGCAGGTGTACGGTCTACGCCATTATATTTAGCTGTAGCAATGGTGTTGACGTTCGAAGGAAAGACGTTTATTGTTGAGCATTATTTTCGTCCATGCGGAGTTGGTAGAGCAAATAGGCTGCCAAATCTATGACATATTTGTGAGAAGTTTGTTCGTCATTTCCGTAAGCGTGCCCCAAGCAATTGTGTCATCATTGCCTTAATCGAGAGGTTCCGACGTACCGGGAGTGTTCTACTGCAGAATACTCCAGGTAAGTCATACCGGGAGTTGTATTTTCCACGAGAAACCTCTTCATAGCGAGGTCACAGCATGGATTACTGTTCCTTGCCATGGCATAACTGGGCCCTTCTTCACTGAAGAGGGTGGTGTAACCGTGACCTTTAATTTCGAATGCTACATCGAAAATGTGTTGGTTCCGTTCACACAGGGTTTGCATAGGATGTCTTGTGTAAAAAAGTATTCCATTTCGTGCATAGGTATTCTAACCTGTCACATATCACGTGGTTCTAGAGCCTATTTATCAGTACGCTTCCCCGGCTCCTTACGAGGTTCACAGAATTCCCGTACCCTTCAAGTTCTCCTGATCTCACATCACTGGATTCCTTCATTTGGGGGTATGTTGAAGGAATTGGTATTCCACCATGACCCTTCTTCAAACCTTGATTAATTAAGGGATAAAATTACAAGATATACCCAGCCGATGTCCCAACCCTTGTTCTCCAAGATAACAGAGAACCTTCGCATACACTACAAAATCTGACTGGGAAGACAATGTGACCATTTTGAGCACGTGCTTTATTCGACTAAGATTTCGCCGATAGTTGTGGATGTACATAACATCATGTGTAAACATATATTTCTTTGTTAATAAACCCGTTTACTCCATAACCTATATCGTTGTAGTTATTCAGTACTTTTTGCGTGCCATACTGTATTATTTTAGATCTCCAAATCTTTCGATTTAGTACTGTAACCAACCTTTAAGATTCTTTTAAGTCTCTGATTCAGTCAAATGTATGAGTAAACGGAATCCTTGCAAAATGGGATAATCGCTGGGACCGTTCGTATATACACATGACCAAAATAGCTTCGATGGTGAGAGCAAATATTAGTACGTACATTCACACCGTTCAGTTTTTTTTCGCTACTTTCTTGAGACATCTGGATCAACTTTTAGACTACACCTCTACAGTCTACATTCAACATTAACACATAAGAAAGCAACTAACTCCATTATAATTTAGTTTTGCGTATTTAAACAACAATTGTGAGGCAAATAATTTATAAACCGGTTATGGAAAGAAATATGAATTTTCAGAAATGCGTTATTTATTCAGATCTCCCTCAAAGTGACAAGGATTTCGGTTGAAAGACTAACTGTTTATTAGACCTTAAGACTGCTAATTTATTATTATTTTGCTTTACTCATTATGTAAAGTCTTGAAGGTGATTCACGAATTCTATACATTACACATGTAACGTCACAACCTTCCGACATGCTTTTTCTTTAGTGGTTATTTCCTAAAACAGGCATTCCATTTGAAGATTTTTGATGGTGATTTGCATATCATTTCTTATTCAGTGCGTTCTTAAATTTACAATTTAAAGCTTTTCTATTTCCTCAAGCTCCTTATTGCGAATTTCTTTTTTCCATCCATAATTTATCATATGCAGGGATGTGCTTTGCTTTCCTTTGCATTCTCCACTTATTATCTGTCGAACATCGCTTCTCTGTACCGCTGTGGTATATCTCAGGGGAGGTTCGCGAGATGAAGAAAACCTATTTTCATTTTCAACTTATTTACCCATTCTGAAGAAATATTTATTTAAAAATGAGCAAATAGAGATCGCCGAGCCGAATACGAGTAAAATATGTTGAGATAATTATTCATTAATTAAATTATTTTGATGATTTTGAGAGAAAAATAAACCAACCTGTTTTCCTTTGAGGTCTGTGTGGAATTTGAACAAATTTTATTCATGAGAATGCTAAAATTGCAATTTCTATTACTCAACAGGCATGTGTAATAACAAACTGTGTGATGAATAATTTTAATATGCATAATACAAAGACTGCGTCCATCACAGTTACGTCATCAGAAGATAAAGGTAGGAACTTCGAAATTTGACAACTTCAGTGGTCTATGAAAATTGCAGTGCCCCGCAGAATCGAATTCAGGATACTCTTCAGAGATAGAGTCAAAAGAGAACCTCAAGCATTTTTGTCGGACAACATTAAGATCACTGATACTGTGGATTGTTTGTGATTGTCTTTAGCTGGGAAATGAATTTAGTCTTACACTGCGTAATCATCGTCCTGCTTCCTAGAGGCTAGAAATCGCTTGAAAAAAAGTTCCATCTTTGGACTCACGTGCAGGATTTCTGAACCACCACTTAAAATGAATAAAAATAGACAACAAAAATCCTTAGCACACTGCAGTACGAATATGTTGTAGGTGTACAACCTTATGTAGATACCTTTGAATGTTCAGTCCAGTACAAATGCCAACAGTCACCTACCTAACGAATTATGAGGAGAATTGCTTGCTTATAAATACAAATACCATTTAGATGTCATCTTTTCGTTTTCAGAGTTATAGGCTGATATTTTAATGTGTATCCTACATGAATTAAGGTATCTAATGTACGTAGAATTAGACTCTGCCGTTAATTAAAAAAGATAACAACAATTTCTTGAAAACGTGGATTTACTTTCTGGCTTCCTACCTACCCAACCAGATTCTTTTCCATTCAATCTACTTCTGTTCTTTGGAACATCCTACTCCCCAAAAGTAAAACCTCCATCAGTATAAGAAAGACATTAGCAAATTCCTTCTTTAGCTTTAGCTTCCTTCCCACCCAACACTCACGACACTGCTTTAACACTAAGATTATGGAGTTGAAGATGGGAAAACATCATTATGATTGATTCATTTATTAGTTCGTCAGCTATTACGTTTTGGATCTCTGTTTATTATTGTTTAATTTAGCATTTTATTATTAACAGTTTTAATGAGAGCAACTTTAAGTTTTACATTTAGATAGTGTTTAACTTATCCGTAATTTTTTCGAACAACTTTTGTATAACATTACAAGTGGGAAGAATTTTTTTGTTATTCCCAAAACTGTAGTATGGGAACAATAGCAATTTCAATTCAGTGTTTTTAAATATAAAACCACTTTAAATAATAGAATAATATATAGTTTAACACAGTACTGCATTTTCTTCCCTGATCAACAGTATATTACTCCATGTATGCGCTCTAGTACAATTATATAGTCCTTATTACCCGAATTACTTTCTCTTCATGCTATTATTTTAGTTCGTAGTTATTGTGTTTGACCCATTTTCCGATATAAACTCAAGTGGAAACTACGTGCGATGAGTGAAGCAAATAACATCAGCTTCTTTCAATAAACGATTATGGCAACGAATCATGTCTGAAAAGCTTTTGCAAAATGATCTAAGCTCCATTTATTGCGATTATGTTGCAGCAAAACTGAACAACTCATGTTAGATGTGTAACCTCTTTGAGCAGCATCCAAAAATCCATCAAGAAACTATGAATTTCAATAAATAAATAAAATGCTTCTTATCTCTGCTGGACTAGTAATTGATTTAACAAAATACATTATTTTCCGGAATAAACTTGTGCTTTTAGAGTATTTCAATATCAGTTACTTCTACCAGTTACTTATTACTCCTATACTGTCTTTATGTGAGCTTTGCCATGATTCTCCAAAGCTATGCGGGAAAGACACTTTGCAAGGGTATTTGCTATTGAAGCATTATTCGTTACCTTTATATTTAATATGTAAGAATTCTCATATTAAGACTAAGTAGTTTTGTTTTTTCTAATTAGCCTTAAATGAAATTTTAGATTTAAAGGAAAACATAAATTATTTGCTTATTTAAGCGAAAAAATACATCCTTATGCCCAGTTATTACTTTCGGGTGTGGATACCACAATTTAGTGAAGTCCTGTAGATCCTTTAACCTAAAGTTAAATTTATTTCTATATTTGCTAAAATAAGTCTATATTTAGTCAGAAAATTCTGCACTGTACTGCAGTAAAATATAAGATTTAATGTCTTATATAAATTCCATTGAATATCATGTACACGTTTATAGTTAATGTTAGACATTAATAGCGATGATTTAGCTATTTCAGAATATATCTCATTTATGTATTGAATTTTTTTACTTTAGACAGTTGATATAGATTATAAATAGCGTAAAATATCAATTACTTTTTTATAAATATAATGATTTATTTCTTTGTTTTTGTTCATACTTTCTAACACCACTCAGTGTTTTATATATCGTGACATAACCTGAAATCTTTCAGTCTGTCTTCTTATATTGAGATCGAGTATTTATTCATTCAATCCAATACCCTTGGAGGGTAACGGATGGCAATGCTGTAGCCAATGAAGTTCTAACTGAGGCTCGGCTATTGCTATTACCCTCCTGCCATGATCAGAGCTTTAATTGCTCAATAACACCTTATCCCTACACTGTCCTCTACAGATAACGGGGAAGATGAAAAGCATTCTTGCTTCGCCCCTTTAAGCCAGTCCTTATAAGGACTATAAGGTCTTCTTATATTTTTATCCTTTCATGGCTGATATTCCACAAAATCCAAGTTCAACAATCACAGCATTATATGCGGATGATACTACTTTATTAGCAAGATCTCTCAATCCCAAACTAGCTATCAAAAAACTCCAAAACGGTATTCACACATTGGAGAAATGGCTGATGGACTGGATAATCCAAACAAACCCACTGAAGAGATCAGCCATCCATTCACCAAAAACAGGTTTCAGATCAAGGAAGACATACACCTGCTAGGTGTCAAGATCCCATGGCAGAATCAAGTTACATACCTCGGTGTCATACTGGACAAAAAACTCCAATTCACCAATCATATAAACACATAAGCTCAAAGCAATCGCTCAGCTCTACTCCATGATCAACAGAAGAAGTAAACTGGATATCCGGAACAAACTCAGCTGAACAGTGCTAATCTCACTGCTCTTCTTGGGCGAGCTTAACGCTCAATAACTCTCCACTCAAAGAACTCCCCTCCCCCTCAGACAAAGGGGAATATGAAAAGCATTTATACTTCACCCATCAAGTCAGCAACGTTCTTCTTCTTTCCTTTTATATTTTTAGACGAAAATTTATAAATTAAGTTTAGAAATTGTCCCAAACTTCAACCCCATAGCTGAAGTATCCGAGTATAATAAAATAAAATAATATGATTTCTTAGGTCCGTCTGTTTATAATCCACTCTAAGACTAAATATAGATATAATTTTACTTTTTACATATTATGTTAAAAGTATTTAGGTGACATACCTGAGCGTGCACTTTTAAGAAAGTAGAGATGGTGTGACGTTCGAGCCGATCTTGATTGATCCAAGAAACTATTGGCAATTAAATGTGGAGAATGAAGAACAAATATATACACTTACACATGCACACTCAAGAGAAGCAAACCTATTGTTTTTGAATCAACAGCATTGAACATGACGTAATCCCTACTTTCTTATAACTGCACACCCAGACATGTGATTGAAATGTTCAAACTTTAAACATTTTCATTTCAATTAAAACTAAATTTTTGCCAAAGTACCTTAGGTTAGAATAAAAAAGGGTAACTTCATTAACAAGTGTACAGTTAGGGGACAACATGAAATTATTTCAGGAAGTGGTGAGAATTAATTGGAGACAGTTTACTACGGGGATTCAATAATAAACAAATATTATTTGAATTAGTTTGATTTCCTGAGATTTAAAATGAGTTACTTATCGCTACGAAACTCTTCAACTTTCTCATATATATTATAATCTACTCTCAGCGATAAAAAAAGAAAATATTTTAGCATTCTCTAATTAATTACCCATGGGTTATGTGAGATATTTCTGCTCGTGTCATTTTATTAAATATGGCGGAAACCTTGCTGTTCGTTTGTGAATAAATGTAATAAATTGAGAAAATAATAATGCTGGTGATCCAAGGGATGTAATCTCATTAGAGATGTTTCCGAACATGAAGGTAAGAAAGTGGAATTTTAGGAAGGGAGATGAGAAAGACTTGCTGTATGTACGATCGTAGAGATGACTGAAAATAAATTCTTCTAAGTCGCTCATTGACTTTAAAAATAGGGAATAGATTTAGAAATTGCGATCCTAATGTCCTTTGGTTGAATTAACAATCGAGCACGAATTTGTTCTTGAGTTTCGTATAAGAGAAATAAATTCATTTAATCACAAAAACATAAAGCAATAATCCCTAATACTCAAAGATTTCTATCTATCTCATATTTAGCTTTCTCTTTTATTTAATTTTTTTTCTGTTATTTTAATTAATTCCGACTCAATTAATTGATTTTTTCCTACACTATCTTATTAATGCATCGCCTCGATACATTATGTTCGCTCTATTTTCCAGGTATGTGCTCAGAATTCACAATTAATTTCTTTATGAGCTAGCTTGTTTATTTTCTGCATCTTTTGTGTACATCTTAGTTTTTATATTGTGACGATCGATTATCGAAATAAGTGAACCAAACTTCACTGTATCGTTATCAAACTTTATCCATCTGTTCATCCAACTAATAAATTCTCTCTTTCTGTTAGAAAATGAAATAATTTAACCGAAAAAAGTAATGAAATTAAATTATTCTTCTGATTTTTAATTAAGTACTTCAAAAAAAAAAAGAACTTGTAGAGTTTTAATCCATCCTATGGTTTGAAAATAAAAATTAATTCACCTGATTTAAAATAGAAAAAAATATTTATTGCAATTATATCTTCTAGCACTTTCTTTTACTGATTTTCTACGCTTCTGTGCAATAACTTAATTTTCTAATCGTGTTAATCATATTACGGTTTCGAAGGTTTTTTTTATGCTTCCTAATTTGTAATGGCGCAAGCTTTAACAGAGATGCGATTTCCATGTTTTTCAATGATAAGTCAGCGGACGAAGATGATTCTTTTAAAAGATGTAAATGTAAGGAGACGTAGAAGATAATTTTTCTACTTTGTGCTTTATACTCGAAGCCAATTTCTACCCCGCAAAGAAACAACCAATACGTTTTTGTCCCGTTTACATTTCCGGTAAACACAAGTTACTTTTATTTTAATTAGGAAGAAAAACGAATTTTTATTAAATGACAGGATCTTACTGATGATGTTGGTTTATTTTGAAAACATTAACATCGGAAAGTGTCAACGTTATCCTTAAAAATACCTCAGAGGATAGTTCGTTTTTGTTTGTTTTTTCATATCACGACTGATAGCCTTTCTTTTATCCTAAAAAGATACATATAAATAAAAAAATAAATAAAATGAAACTCATTAGAATTAAATAATGTTGGTGGAGAAACGAGTAGAAATTTGCCTGTCGAATGTGTTTATTAGTCTTTTATATGTAAAAAAAATACGCTAAGTTTTGAAGGTGATGTCCCATTTCTTTATGAGCAAATGACTCCGGCCTTTTTATTTAAATACACATAATCTATTGAATATTCAGGCACCATTTATTGCAAATTTTAAATGAAAATTGCTATTGTCTGAGAGTACATTTTCAGTTATTGCAGAAAATGTTCGATTATTCTGAAGAAGATAGTCTGATCTTACACTTAAAGTGCTTTTATCTGTACAGGTGGAAGCCACGCAAAGAGTTCACTAACTGATGTTCTCGTTTCCATATTCAAGTAACAAAACTGCCGTTCTATTCGCATGTTTATTGAGAAGCATTTTCATGTAATTACACACTCTTATTAAAAAAATGTTTGAGAGTTATCTATTAGAAATCAAGAAGAAATGAGAAGTGTGGATATTTATCCGTTTAAATTCACGTATTAAAATGTACGATGTTCGATGTTATGATATTGTTAAACTTTCAATTTTAACAATATCGTTTACATTCTCAGTAGTTAAACAATTAACGTCATCCACGAATCCACACCATAAGTATGAAAGGAAAACTGGTAATCTCGTGTAATCATGCTGAGTATTTGTCCAGTTTAACATGTCATAACAGGCACATTCATAAGTGTACCACTGTGTTGAATTTTCTCAGTACACATACAGAAGATATTAGTGACTTCTGGAAAGAGAGAAAGACAGACAGCGAGAAGTTGCAGCATGTAAAACACTTTTAAAGGCACTAACAACTGTCAGTTGATCCATCATGTAAGGGGGGGGGGATGGAAGGAACAGTTAAAAACATGAAACTGCATCTGCTTGCAAACGAAACTGAATCATTGATATGCATTTTTCTGCAATTAACAGAAACAAATAGGAGTTATTCTTTTATCGAAGTTTTAATGGGGGTTTGCAACAAAAGCAGCTCATTTGAAGCTACATAGTTCTCTCTAAAAGGTGGAAATATTCACAATGAAAAGCTCAAGCTTCGAATACTTTTAATGTATATTGTATTATGAATGAAGGCCGTTATAAGAAACCGCTAAAGATATGTATGTTTGATAATACTGATATATAATATACGCTGTAATCTCCTTCCTTCAATGAATCTTGGGTTCAAAGGCTGGTTGCTATTTTATCAAATATAACCCACGAAAGGCCGTAAACCTATAGTGGATTAGTATTAGCATGTTGTAGGCTAAAGGATTAGATCCTTTAGCCTACAACATGCTAATCAATCTTGTCTAATTAAATTAAAGGATTAGTTAATCTAACACTACTCTAGAATTCAATGGTGGCACTTTTTCAAGCTATTCCAGGATCGACAATAAGCAGAATGGCTGTCTCGCACTGAGAGATCAATATCTCTCGGTCTCCCACCTAAATGGTTTGTGAATGTCTCCCACCTAAAGACATTCACAAACCATCTGTTTTTACAAAGGCATTCGAACACATAATATGTAGATAAAGAGCAGGTACGCTACCAATCAACTAGGCCAGCAAAGTGAACAGATTTTATGGACAAAACGATCCCAAATGGTAGAAATAATAGTAAATAAAAATTATTAATAAGAGTTAGTCTCTAGAATCATTTTAACTGGGAAATGTCAATTAAACTAGAGAAACAAAACGATAGCTTTAGTGCGTATGATAAATTACTTCTCCATGAGCTGTTATAATTATCACTATAGAACAGGCAGAAAAAGAAATGAACCTTTCATGATTGTCTTATGAATCATATCGATACTTGCTATTTAATAACAATCGAGAAATAGATTCAGCACTGCTGAAAAAAGATAACTGAAGAAAAGAACATAGGCATACTTCCAAACCATTGAAATTTTAAAGGCAAATGTAGTTTGCATGCTTGGCTAGCAAATAAGAATAGATATTTATTATACGCTAATAATGCGGGAAAAGACTTCAATCTTTCCTCCAAATTAAATAAAAGGAACGTTTGGTTTTTATTTTACTTCCGTTTTATGAAATCTACTGTTACTGCGAACATATTTGTTTAAATACACAAAGAATATATCGTTTGCAGCATTAAAGCCAGCTGCCTATCAACAATGCCAGCTTTAACAATCACTGATAAACCCTTAACAATGAAGAACATTAAAAGGCGTGTTCTTTTTATAACAAGCCCAGCTGTTGTCGAACTATTCATTTATTTGCATGTGAAAATACACTCCGTTAGAATCCTCTAAATTTTCTATCGTACGTTATGTTCCTAGTAACCGCTCCAAACCCCTAGAGATGTAATTTCCGGTAAATGTAGTTCTCTGATGCACAAACTCGTGTCATTATTGGGTAAAGAAAAAGAAACAAAACAAGAGTACGGAGCTACAAATAAGCAAGCAGTCCTTCTCATTGATGTGATAGCAGATGAGTAACGTCCCCTTTCACATATTTCACGCCTCAGATACAGAAAAATGGCCAAACGAATTGGAATACGTAACATCTGCTACCCATACACACACACACACACCAGCAGAGAGTGAAATGCGGTATATTATAAAATGGATTTTGTGTCGCCCGTAAAATTTTCACAGAAAATATCTTTTATCCTCTCACGTCTTAAGGTAATCTATTTCCCGTACGCAAGAGAGAGCTGATGATGAAAAATAAAGGCCTCTTCGTGCAATATAATAACTTTAAGTAAGCTCTCATAATAGTTATCGGAAAGAGAATTAGTCATATATTGTGCTGGTGTCAGTTTTATATATGACATTCAACAGCAAAAATTTTACATTATTTACACGCTGTATATATCGGGAAGGTGGATGAGATATTCTTTGATTATGTTAAGAAAGCACGCGTGAATTCTTCTAAAATTTTCGACCTTTGACAGGTTGAAATTGAAATAAAAATATGCATTATACTTCATAAAGTTATTGTGTGTGCATTATGAGCAGTAGAGCTTTGCATTTTGCTTTTTTAAGATAAGATTTTGTTTTGTTTTTCTCGTAGCATTTAAAAAACAAAATTCTGAATTTATTACCTTTTATAGAATTTATATAAAGATACTACCATAAGCAACTTCTAAAATAGCATATGGATTAGAAAAGCTCGTGTTATGACCAAGAAAAACACAATATTTTAATAATTTCATTTATATAAGAAAAAAACTCAACATTCCTAAAATAATTTTGCATTAAACTATTCGTGCTTGTCAATTTACTGTTGACAAAATAATATTGCTAAACACCTTTAAAATATCATTTTTATTCAATTATTAAAAGCTCACAATTTCAACAATATACTGCATATACCAATTGCTTGGATCAATTATTTTAAAAATGTCTTGCCGTAAAAACTGTCATATACAGTAGTAGAATTTTAAATAAAATAGAAACAGTCATTTAGTACATTCAAAATTTATTATATAAATATAACATTATAACAAAAATAAAAATATATTTAAATATAATAATGAATAGTTAATTAAATAGACTGTTATAATGATAAATATAAATAGATATAGAACACCCATTTATTGTATTAATCACATAAATTTATTAGATGCTTTGTCAGAACAGTTAGTGGAAGGTTAGAGAATCAACCGACCGTGAGATGTGGTCGATTGGTTCATTAATGCCCTTGGGGGTGATGGATAGCAACGCAAAGCTGTACCAATGAAGTTTAACTGAGGTTCGGCTGTTGCTCTTACCCCCTTGGGCGATGAGTTTTTGAGTTCGCTCTCTTAAGGTTTTTGCCTTAAGGGAGCACTTTGAGTCTCCGGGGAAAGTGTTCTCCGGCACGGCCCGCTGAGGGGCTTTGTCGGTGAATTATTTTCCTCGGAATTTGAGCGGTTCTGCTCGGTAATCGAGTTTCACTGAGTAGAACCAACGCTGAGATTTGGACGGTCTTTCGCCCACGAATGAGTGGCCTAGAGATCGTCCATATTTTTGAGATAGAACCTTTACTTATACTTACATAGTCGATTGGTTCATTAATGCCCTTGGGGGTGATGGATAGCAACGCAAAGCTGTACCAATGAAGTTTAACTGAGGTTCGGCTGTTGCTCTTACCCACTTGGGCGATGCGTTTTTGAGTTCGCTCTCTTAGGGTTTTTGCCTTAAGGGAGCACTTTGAGTCTCCGGGGAAAGTGTTCTCCGGCACGGCCCGCTGAGGGGCTTTGTCGGTGAATTATTTTCCTCGGAATTTGAGCGGTTCTGCTCGGTAATCGAGTTTCACTGAGTAGAACCAACGCTGAGATTTGGACGGTCTTTCGTCCACGAATGAGTGGCCTAGAGATCGTCCATATTTTTGAGATTGAACCTTTACTTACATAGTCGATTGGTTCATTAATGCCCTTGGGGGTGATGGATAGCAACGCGAAGCTGTACCAAGGAAGTTTGAGGTTCGGCTGTTGCTGCTACCGCTTTGGGCGACGAGTTTTTGAGTCCGCTCTCTTGGGGTTTTTACCTTAAGGGAGCACTTTGAGTCTCCGGGGAAAGTGTTCTCCGGCACGGCCCGCTGAGGGGCTTTGTCGGTGAATTATTTTCCTCGGAATTTGAGCGGTTCTGCTCGGTAATCGAGTTTCACTGAGTAGAACCAGCACTGAGATTTGGACGGTCTTTCGCCCACGAATGAGTGGCCTAGATATCGTCCATATTTTTGAGATTGAACTTTTACTTACATAGTCGATTGGTTCATTAATGCCCTTGGGGGGTGATGGATAGCAACGCAAAGCTGTACCAATGAAGTTTAACTGAGGTTCGGATGTTGCTCTTATCCCCTTGGGCGATGAGTTTTTGAGTTCGCTCTCTTAAGGTTTTTGCCTTAAGGGAGCACTTTGAGTCTCCGGGGAAAGTGTTCTCCGGCACGGCCCGCTGAGGGGCTTTGTCGGTGAATTATTTTCCTCGGAATTTGAGCGGTTCTGCTCGGTAATCGAGTTTCACTGAGTAGAACCAACGCAGAGATTTGGACGGTCTTTCGCCCACGAATGAGTGGCCTAGAGATCGTCCATATTTTTGAGATTGAACCTTTACTTACATAGTCGATTGGTTCATTAATGCCCTTGGGGGGTGATGGATAGCAACGCAAAGCTGTACCAATGAAGTTTAACTGAGGTTCGGCTGTTGCTCTTACCCCCTTGGGCGATGAGTTTTTGAGTTCGCTCTCTTAAGGTTTTTGCCTTAAGGGAGCACTTTGAGTCTCCGGGGAAAGTGTTCTCCGGCACGGCCCGCTGAGGGGCTTTGTCGGTGAATTATTTTCCTCGGAATTTGAGCGGTTCTGCTCGGTAATCGAGTTTCACTGAGTAGAACCAACGCTGAGATTTGGACGGTCTTTCGCCCACGAATGAGTGGCCTAGAGATCGTCCATATTTTTGAGATTGAACCTTTACTTACATAGTCGATTGGTTCATTAATGCCCTTGAGGGTGATGGATAGCAACGCGAAGCTGTACCAATGAAGTTTAACTGAGGTTCGGGTGTTGCTGCTACCCCTTTGGGCGAGGAGTTTTTGAGTCTGCACTCTTAAGGTTTTTACCTTAAGAGAGCACTTTGAGTCTATGGGGAAGGTGTTCTCCGGCACGGCCCGCTGAGGGGCTTTGTTGGTGAATTATTTTCCTCGGAATTTGAGCGGTTCTGCTCGGTAATCGAGTTTCACTGAGTAGAACCAACGCAGAGATTTGGACGGTCTTTCGCCCACGAATGAGTGGCCTAGAGATCGTCCATATTTTTGAGATTGAACCTTTACTTACATAGTCGATTGGTTCATTAATGCCCTTGGGGGTGATGGATAGCAACGCGAAGCTGTACCAATGAAGTTTAACTGAGGTTCGGCTGTTGCTGCTACCCCTTTGGGCGAGGAGTTTTTGAGTTCGCTCTCTTAAGGTTTTTGCCTTAAGGGAGCACTTTGAGTCTCCGGGGAAAGTGTTCTCCGGCACGGCCCGCTGAGGGGCTTTGTTGGTGAATTATTTTCCTCGGAATTTGAGCGGTTCTGCTCGGTAATCGAGTTTCACTGAGTAGAACCAACGCTGAGATTTGGACGGTCTTTCGCCCACGAATGAGTGGCCTAGAGATCGTCCATATTTTTGAGATTGAACCTTTACTTACATAGTCGATTGGTTCATTAATGCCCTTGGGGGGTGATGGATAGCAACGCAAAGCTGTACCAATGAAGTTTAACTGAGGTTCGGCTGTTGCTCTTACCCCCTTGGGCGATGAGTTTTTGAGTTCGCTCTCTTAAGGTTTTTGCCTTAAGGGAGCACTTTGAGTCTCCGGGGAAAGTGTTCTCCGGCACGGCCCGCTGAGGGGCTTTGTCGGTGAATTATTTTCCTCGGAATTTGAGCGGTTCTGCTCGGTAATCGAGTTTCACTGAGTAGAACCAACGCTGAGATTTGGACGGTCTTTCGCCCACGAATGAGTGGCCTAGAGATCGTCCATATTTTTGAGATTGAACCTTTACTTACATAGTCGATTGGTTCATTAATGCCCTTGAGGGTGATGGATAGCAACGCGAAGCTGTACCAATGAAGTTTAACTGAGGTTCGGCTGTTGCTGCTACTGCTTTGGGCGACGAGTTTTTGAGTCCGCTCTCTTGGGGTTTTTACCTTAAGGGAGCACTTTGAGTCTCCGGGGAAAGTGTTCTCCGGCACGGCCCGCTGAGGGGCTTTGTCGGTGAATTATTTTCCTCGGAATTTGAGCGGTTCTGCTCGGTAATCGAGTTTCACTGAGTAGAACCAGCACTGAGATTTGGACGGTCTTTCGCCCACGAATAAGTGGCCTAGAGATCGTCCATATTTTTGAGATTGAACTTTTACTTACATAGTCGATTGGTTCATTAATGCCCTTGGGGGGTGATGGATAGCAACGCAAAGCTGTACCAATGAAGTTTAACTGAGGTTCGGCTGTTGCTCTTACCCCCTTGGGCGATGAGTTTTTGAGTTCGCTCTCTTAAGGTTTTTGCCTTAAGGGAGCACTTTGAGTCTCCAGGGAAAGTGTTCTCCGGCACGGCCCGCTGAGGGGCTTTGTCGGTGAATTATTTTCCTCGGAATTTGAGCGGTTCTGCTCAGTGGTCGGGGAGCCCGTCACTGAGTGGAACCAACGCGGAGATTTGGACGGTCTTTCGCCCACGAATGAGTGGCCTAGAGATCGTCCGATATTTTTGAGATTGAACCTTTACTTACATAGTCGATTGGTTCATTAATGCCCTTGGGGGTGATGGATAGCAACGCGAAGCTGTACCAATGAAGTTTAACTGAGGTTCGGCTGTTGCTGCTACCCCTTTGGGCGAGGAGTTTTTGAGTCCGCTCTCTTGGGGTTTTTACCTTAAGGGAGCACTTTGAGTCTCCGGGGAAAGTGTTCTCCGGCACGGCCCGCTGAGGGGCTTTGTCGGTGAATTATTTTCCTCGGAATATGAGCTGTTCTGCTCGGTACTCGAGTTTCACTGAGCAGAACCAACACTGAGATTTGGACGGTCTTTCGCCCACGAATGAGTGGCCTAGAGATCGTCCGATATTTTTGAGATTGAACCTTTACTTACATAGTCGATTGGTTCATTAATGCCCTTGGGGGTGATGAATAGCAACGCAAAGCTGTACCAATGAAGTTTAACTGAGGTTCGGCTGTTGCTCTTACCCCTTTGGGCGAGGAGTTTTTGAGTACGCTCTCTTAAGGTTTTTACCTTAAGGGAGCACTTTGAGTCTCCGGGGAAGGTGTTCTCCGGCACGGCCCGCTGAGGGGCTTTGTCGGTGAATTATTTTCCTCGGAATTTGAGCGGTTCTGCTCAGTGGTCAGGGAACCCGTCACTGAGTGGAACCAACGCTGAGATTAGGACGGTCTTTATCCCACTATGGAGTGGCCTAGGGATCGTCCATATTTTTGAGATTTCACCTTTACTTACATAGTCGGTGACTGATTTTATATGAGATGCCCATATAGGGTAACGAATGGCAATGCTGAACCAATGAAGTTTAACTGAGGTTCGGCTGTTGCTGTTATCCTGGGTTAATGAGTTCTCTCTCTTAGGTTTTGCCCTAAGGGAGCAATTGAGTTACCGGGGAAAGTGTTCTCCGGCATGGCCCGCTGAGGGGTGCTTGCCGGTGAATTATTTTCTTCGGAATGAGCTGTTCTGCTCGGTACTCGAGTTTCACTGAGTAGAACCAACGCTGAGATTTGGACAGTCTTTCGCCCACGAATGAGTGGCCTAGAGATCGTTCGATATTTTTGAGATATCACCTTTACTTACACATACGGTGATTGATTTTATATGAGATGCCCATATAGGGTAACGGATGGCAATGCTGAACCAATGAGGTTTAACTGAGGTTCGGCTGTTGCTGTTATCCTGGGTAAATGAGTTCGCTCTCTTAGGTTTTGCCCTAAGGGAGCACTTTGAGTCTCCGGGGAAAGTGTTCTCCGGCAGGGCCCGCTGAGGGGTACTTGCCGGTGAATTATTTTCCTCGGAATATGAGCGGTTCTGCTCAGTGGTCGGGGAGCCCGTCACTGAGTGGAACCAATGCTGAGATTAGGACGGTCTTTCGCCCACGAATGAGTGGCCTAGAGATCGTCCGTATTTTTGAGATTTCACCTTTACTTACATAGTTGATGATTGATTTTCAATCCGATACCCTTGGATGGTAATGGATAGCAATGCTGTAACCAATGAAGTGCTAACTGAGGCTCGGCTATTGCTGCTACCCTCCTGCCATGATCAGAGCTTTAATAGCTCAATAACACCTTATCCCTGCACTGTCCTCTACAGATAATGGAGAAGATGAAAAGCATTCTTGCTTCGCTCCTTTAAGCCAGTCCTTATAAGGACTATAAGTTAGTGGAAGAATCGACCGTGAGATGCGGTGATTGATTCATTCAATCCAATACTCTTGGAGGGTAATGGATGGAAATGTTGTAGCCAATGAAGTTCGAACTGAGGCTCGGCTATTGCTGTTACCCTATTGTCATGATCAGAGCTTTAATATCTCAATAACACCTTATCCCTACACTGTCCTCTACAGATAACGGTGAAGATGAAAAGCATTCTTGCTTCGTCCCTTTAAGCCAGTCCTTATAAGGACTATTAAGTTAGTGTAATATTATGACATAATATAACGACATATTTACAATTTGACAAAAATATTTGCAATGTTTTTTTTTTTTTAAATTGAATTTTGAAACGTGTTAAATTGCATTGTAATAATACCGGGTAAACATGATTTAAATCTATAAAGTAATTAAGGCATTTTATGTAATTGGTTCTTGAAATTGTAATCAATTCATTTAAGATGCTGTTGAAACTCTTATTGTGTTTCTCATACAATGCAGCTCACTAAATACACTTAAAATCCTTTCTTATTACATTAGTTATTTAATAAATAACTTAATTAGTTAAGTATTAATCGGCTACATTCGAACTTTTTAAGATTTAATTAACTTTGAATACGGAATTAAATTATTTATTATTTGAGTTATTTATTTAATGTTGTTCTTAAATGAATTTATTGAAATTAAGCAGAAACATTTTATCAACATCTCTTGTCATATATATATATATATATAGGAAAAAATATAATTCCTTTACTTCAGTGAACTAAATGTATTATTACAAATTCAATACTCCATCTGAGAACCAACCAAATTATAACATTTGATTCTAAGACTAGCATTTCCCTTTATAAGAAAAGAAATATTCAAGACTTTCTAGAAGATAACTTTTTTTAAAATTTATTTAATGTAGTCATTCCCGAGAAAGAAGGAAGGGATGCAAATATTTAATTCCAGCCCGGTTTTTAAGTCGAAGACATTCAGAGTGGTAATCTGACGCCTTAATTTTGGTTCGTCTCAAAATCTGAAATTACTTCTTATGTTTACAGGATAATATCCTCCGGCAAATAGCACTCTATCTGTAGAAACTTGCGTGCCGTCTCCGCTAGTGACTCTCATCTGAACGTTAGGTAGTGCTGTTATTCCTTTAGGTTTGGCTTAATTTCAATTCAGCCCCACAATACTTGGATATGTCATTCCCTTAGTCGCACTGTAATTATATTATACGCTAACATTTAATATAAAAAAGGTGTATTTATAATCCGCATTATTACTTAAGTAATTTTCAAAAATATAAATTGTTTAAATTTTATATTAAGTAATTATATAGATAAAAAATAATTTGAAAAATTGATCACAAAAATGTTAAAAATTTTGTGTACAAATAAGAATTAACCGTTGAATGATATAAAATGAGAAATTATATATACTTCGCATATAAGGCTTTTTATTGTATAATTCGAGATTTTATCATGCGGTGTTAAAGATCCCGGATCAAGATAACGCAAATACAATCTCTTTAATTTGCATAACAATAAACAACTTACTAGTTAGTGATTAAAAAAAAACTAAGCCTGTCACAGAGGGAACAAATAAGATAATTTTAAACAAGACAATGAATAATAAGCGACGCAACTAGATTTAAAGGAACTAAGCCTGTCACAGAGGGAACAAATAAGATAATTTTAAACAAGACAATGAATAATAAGCGACGCAACTAGATTTAAAGGATTTTGTATTTCTTGTATCTCCACCTCCTACGTTGCCGTTTTAAAATCACAGAACTGAAACTCATTCACATTTCTTTTATTTACAGAAAATACACACTCACAAAGAGGAAGGAGAATTTTAATTATATACATTAACATTTTCTTCGCTTCGTAATCATAAGTTTCGGTTGTCATGGCAACTGGAGCAGCAAAGCTGTACTCGGGCAGAACTTCTTTAACATAATTTTTAGATTTGTGAAAAAAATCTGCATTTGTGAAATTAAAAAATAAATAAAAAGCGGAATCGCATTCAATATTATAATTTCATTTTAAGTAAACAACTTATGTATTATTAAATGAAAAAAAATCTTTTACTTAATTTAGAATTGACTTGTTTAAATAACATATTTTGATTCAATCAAAATCACTTAATTGTAGTCTAAGTTTTTCAGGTTTTTTTTTTCAATTATCTATTTTTTTCTATTCCCCTTAGGAATAAGAAATCCGCAGGAATTTGTCAGTGTTCTTGCCATACCTTTCTCTCTGTACAATTTCAGTCTGTGCACCTATTTCGTCTCTAACTAGCCTGAGGGTTTCGTCTTTTTTTTGTTTCTGTAGTTCATTTTTTCCCCTGTTCTTTCTCTCGTTTCTCCTTCGTTCACATACCCGATAAGTCACAGATTTGTATTTATTTTCTTCGCCTTCTTTTGTTTTAATCGAGTTCGTTTTCTAAGAAGTTAGACATCAACTTCTGTTTTTGTAATATATTTGAAAAACATTTTTTTTTTTAAAAATTCTCTTTTCAATTAATGGAAAAAATCACTTTATCAGTTATTAGTTCTACGACCAAACGTATGAAGGTAGGTTTTTGTGTGCTAAGATCATTCGTTTTAAAAACATAATCAAAAATCAAAATTTATACGTATGGAAAATAGAATTGTGATATGATAATAATATTTTAATTAAACAAAAGTTAATAGTATTGTTAACTTGACAAAGCAAGTACTGTTACTTGAATATTCTTTCTTTATTCCAGGACATCGTTACGTCATATCCTGTATCCTATTGATCTATCAATACAGACAACACAGCTGTAATTTTTACATTTATTTTACGTTTAGTTTGGTTCTGTTTGTTCATCTGTACAAACCTTCAAATCGACACTTAAAAATGAACAATTTTATTACGCTAAGTTTCATCGGGATGCTCGTTAGGCGGATGTTAGTTAAATATTTGGAATTGTAACAAAACTCTGCTTAATTAGCGCAACGTTCTTTTATTCCATGTTGATCATTCTGATTTGGCTGATTTTTGGATTTAGGTTGCAGACAGAATTATTTCATTGGAAAAATGTTTCATACTAATATTAATAAATTATTAATAAGCCCAAAGCGCGTCAATTTCATAAACGAAAAATAACTTCAGACCGATTTCAAAATTTTAAAAATGTACCATTTACTTGCTGGAGCTTTTTGAATAACATAAATTTATTGCAATCTATTAAATCACGAGGATCTTAACAAATGCAACGAACATTAGCCACAACTGCAGCGTTCACTTCTGAACAGTTTTACTTTAGTCTCGCATAAGCTTCAGTGTAATATATTCTTTTTTTTTTTTCGACTATAGAGCGATAATCTTGGGCTTTAGAAAATATTCATGTGCATCACACTCAAGAAAAGTATAAGGCTAATCGTGGCCTGTTGTGTTAAATAATCTGTAAACTATACGACCATTCTTTAGATTATCAGTGTGCCAAACACCACAAGATGAAAATCATCTTCCATCGAAAGGCATTTACAAAGAATGCATGTCGACAGAGGGATTCAAATACACAGTCTGTTGTGGGTTTGAACAGCGGAAGATATTTTCGTTATAATTTCAGTTCTATTTGTGATTAAACTCAAAAGAAATATCTACAGTTTCTGGTAAAATCGTTGCTATTTCATGGAAATATACTGGGTGTTGGAAGCTAGGTACAGGCCATTCTAATTATACGTGTACCTCAAATGAACTGAATGCAATAACTGATAGCTTAAGTCTTGCATTCAATAATCGAACTGCATTATGCCCTAGATCTCATCATAGGGCTTGCTTCACCAGCTGTAATGCCCTTGCTTGAACAAAAGCTTCCAAACAATCCCGCTTCGAAATGCAGCTCTTATTACGTTTCTGGGTAATTTCAAAGAACACTAATGCACATATGGAAATTCAAAACATGTTGAAGTGAAGACAAAAAAGGGATAAAAGAAAGAATGCATGTTGTTTGACTAGAAGTAAAGTGGCTCTTTGTAATTGGATTAAAGTCACTGGGTTTCGAAATATGATTCAAAATATTGCGACCGCTATTCAGTTATAGTTTAAAAACAATATTTTTTATTTAGCATTATTCAAAGCACCGATCCAAAAGAGGAAAACAATGTAGAATAGTTATGGATATAAAGTAGTTATTTATTTCCTTGTTAAGCCCATGTAAATTAACGCAAACAGGCAAAAATAAAACAAATTAAAAAATAAATAAAACTGAATTTATAGATTGCTTTTAAGAGTCTAGTATATTAATGTCTTCGAATAATAGTCTGAAGATAAACGAAGAAGAAACAAATGTCTTCAAATTTGTATTGAATCAAAGAAAAAAAACTCTTACAGTAGATAATCCGAAGAATTAACTAAACGTATAAGAGCTCTTTAGACTGGTTTTCTTGAAATCCAAATTTATACAGCGCCATTGATGGGTAAGTAATTTCAAGCATTTGGAGGTAGTAAAAAAGGAATATAATTTCCAGATGAATTACCCCCCTGCCAGAAGAACGTATATTGGAGGGCCTCGTGCTAAAAAATTATATGTGTTCTTCGGCTAGTTTGAATTCCTGTTTGTGTGAGGTAAAAACCTATTCTACCTCTATGAGGACCGCGTAACTTACCATTAAGTGAACATATATTTTAAATTTCAGAGCTGTATACACGTTCCTGTAGAAAATTCGACAGTAACAAGAATCTAACGCATCAAAGATGCTCACTTATCAGATAACTAAAGCTTGGGTGACTTCAAAAGGAGAGTAAAAGTAAGAAGTCAGCCGATTACTATCTAAACAAATTGGATTTATAGTAAGGGATATGTGGAGGATTATCTGTAGCCCACTCATCCGTTTCCTGCATAATACGAGAACTGGAATAACTGTGAGTGAAATGTGGAATCTCGTAAGAGCAGTCATCCGATACGTTGGGAAAAGAGATTTCCATCTGTTAAGAAACCTAGTGGTGTATTATCACATGATTGTTTGTTAAATAAGGCTGATTTTGTTGTTTGAACATTGCTCGTCTTATTTCGTTATGGTAATGTTTTCAGATAAAACTCATTGTACGGATGAGTTTCTTTATTTGCTTGCATTGAAGACTAAATTAAAATCCGTCGCTCCCTATTGGTTCAATGCGCATATAAATTCTACTTTTCTGTTTTGTAGTCACAGACTCCACTCTTTCATCATTATTAATTTTAAAACAGTTCTTTATTTACCCGTCTTAACTCTTATTTCAAAGAGCATAAAGACGTAATATTATTTGCGACTCTTTAGCATATTTTATTCTTATGTGATACGGAAGTGGAGCAAAAGCCACCGAATATATTCGTCTTATTTGCTTTCTTCCAGATTCCTTTGTCTGCTCACCGAGGTTCCTCATTAAATTTGTGAGATAAATTCCACTTCATTGATCTTTTAATCCCACTGTTGCCTCTCTTTTTTATATTATCTTCCTGTAATCCTTTTCATAATTCTTTCTAGATATTTTTCTTGCCACTGGGATTAAATTTATCGTTTATCTTTAGTTTGGATTTTTCCTTTATAAAATTTCTTTGATATCGTAATTAATAAGGCATCTGCAAACTAAAAGCCATTTTCTTTGCTTATTTTAAAAGAAAGACTCGATCTTCCCAAACTGAATTAATAAAGAAAAAATATAATTGAAAGTTAGCATATTGATAACCTTTTTGATTTGATGAGTGATATTAAATTAGTTTTTTTGTTCTTTTGTCTGCACGTATATAAATGATTCTTTTCGGGCTGGACAAATTTTGATGAAATTTGGCTTTATGATTTTACTACATTTTTCGATGCATTTTTTACATTTAAAATTGACCATTTTAATTATGTAATTAGAGCAATTAAAGCGAATTATCTAAAATGGCTTTGGGTTAATTTCTGTGAAAATTAGTGATCTTTCCTCTGCAAGTTATTGCCTTATTTGTGGATTAAACAGAAAGGCATATGATTATGATTACGAGATAGAATTTATACACCTACTGAGAGATAATTACTTGAGGCAACATGTGATGGAGAGAAGTAGGGGTGGGAAAGTATTGGACCTGGTCATAGGATCAGAAGAGCTATCCATAACCAAGTGAGACCATTGCCTACAATTGCCTCAGATTTGGGAAATTGTAACGCATGAGGAATATTCTATCAAGAAGGAATATTTGTGGAACTCCAAAGCAGGTGATTATGATAAGCTTAAGAATAAGCTTAAATCTGTACCATGGCATAAAACACTGCAGGGGAAGGATGCTAGTGGTGCATGGGATATAGTTAAGGGCCATCTAGAGGAAGCAGTATTAAATTTTATACCTAGGGTAACGAGGGTTAATCGTCGGATAGTAAGTTTATTTTTCACTTGGTTAGACTATAATAAATTTAGTTTAACCCCCTTAACATACAAAGACGTCTGTGACACGTCTTTTGTTTATTGCACCAAAATTGATTTTAAATTTTGGTTTCACATATAAATACAACCGAATTTAGACGCTAGACAACCTTGTGCCTATTTCCTTTCAGCCGAGGAAAGTTGCCAACGGTGTGTATCGGCTATTTCGTTTGCGTTTGCACAAATTCATCATTAGTTTTCAAATAATGATGAATGTGATCCAGCAAATCACCCTCGCCCAAAACATTGGCATAAAAACGACCGCTTTCTGATTTTTAATTGGTACGTTAAGGGGGAAGAATGACTATGGAATAGTCATTCTTCCTTAATGAGTGATGATGGTCACGAGGAGACAGAAGAATAAAATAGTTGAGTTACTGAGCTACTTTGAACTACTTTGCAAGCATTTATCATCCTAGTGAGGTTACTGCTTTAAACTATGTGACAAACACTAATGTAGGAAAAGAGAGGTGGATGAATTGGAGTTTCTTGGGATATTGCAGAATCTCGGTATAAATACAGCTATGGGATTGGATTTGATATCACTTAGGGGTTTGTGGGAATGTACAAGGTAACTGACAATACCTCTGACTAGAGTTCCAATAAAGTGGAAAGAGGACAAAATAATTCTCTTGCATAAGGGAGGTTCTAAAACTGAAGTAGCAAATTAGATTAATCAGTATTTCAGGTGTGGTGTTACAAGTACTAGAAAAATTGGTCGAAAAGAGAATTCAAGAATGAGTGGATAAAATATGATACTGTATGAGGGGGTAACATGGCTTTGTGAAGGGTCGGTCATACCTTAGTAATTTACTAACTTTTTTTAATCGAGTAACAGCTGAGTTATATAAATGAAATGGCTACACGATGATTTTTGCTGGATTTTGCAAAGACATTTGACAGAATATCACATAAAACACTGTTACGCAAATTAAAACAATGGGGGATGGATATGACACTGGTTAAGAGGGTGGCTGCTGGACAGATATCAAAAAGTGACATAGAGAGGACCGAATCGAGGAGAATAGTAGTGTGCTGCAAGGTTCAGTGCTGAGACCATCGCTGTTTAATTTGAATATAAATGATACAGGAATTAACCTGGAAGGAAATATTCAGTTTTTTGCAAATAATGAGAAATAATATAGAATAATAGTTAATCAAGGCGGATGTGGAAAACTTGCAGTACGATTGAAATAGGCTGTAAGTATGGGCAAAGGTTAATGGGTGTCAGTTTAATGTCGAGAAATATAAAGTTATGCATTTTGGGATAAATAGATTAAAATCCGTGTACTACATTGATGGAACTGTACTCCAGGTGAAGCAAGAGATTTAGGGATGGTGGCAGACAGAAAGTTAAAGTTTAGAGGACATATTTCTAAGGTTGCTAAAGTAGCTCATCAGTTACTTGGCTATTGAAGAACATACTAACAAGTAGAGATAAGAAAGTTGTAATTCCTGTTTATAAGGCCTTGATACTTCTGCATCTGAATTACTGCAATCGGGTCTGGTCTAATAGCTTTCTTTGAAATGAGGAAACGGTGGAGAAGATTCAGAGGTGAGCGATCAAGATGATGAGTGGTCTGTGGAATGTTGCCTAGGGTGTGTGGATTGCAGAAGTTGGTTGATAGGAGAAAAAGAGAGGAAAGGATAGAAACATTTAAGTTTCTTAAAGGTTTTATAGATAGATGTAGAGGGAATGTTTTAACACATGGTTAAAGGGGCCGGAACAAGAGTTCATCCCTGTAAATGGAAGTTGAATAAAAGTATGGTCAGTATGGGGGGGGGGGACTAGGTTCTTTGCTGTGAATGAGTATAATGGGTCGGCAGAGTCAGTTCGGAGTGCTTTGTGCGTTAATGGGTTCTAGGAGAGGTGTGATAGATTATGTGGTTAGTTTGGGTCTTCCAATGCCACGGAAGTGCCGGTACAATAATAATAATAATAATATTTTATCTCTAAAATATATACATATGTGTAATAATCAACTTCAGTGGCATTCCAAGATATTATTTTACAAAGTATAGCACTAAGTGCTGCATATTATGGTGCATTTACTACGTTAGATTTCAATAAAATTATTATTATAAAAATTAGTTAATAATCATTTTTGCTTTAAATTTAATAATCATATGTGCTGTAAATACATATATTATGTATTTACAGCACATATTGTTTTAATATTAACAATTAAGTTTATACATTTTTATTCGTATAATGAGTTAATAATAGTAACTCTAGTTGGTAGTTTACAGTTGAATACGATTACATTTGTTTGATTGTGTGTGTGTGTGTGTGTGTGTGTGTGTGTGTGTGTGTGTGTGTGTGTGTGTGTGTGTGTGTGTGTGTGTGTGTGTGTGTGTACATTGTTAGGCCGAGAACTTTTCAGACTATCCTCTATTCGTATAATAACAATAAACTACAAATTTTTAAAATTTTTGCTTTAATGCATTTAAGTGCTATGGTTGTAATAATTAACTTTTTTTCCCTTTGTGTTAATCCTAGTTGAGGTGTAATGTAATGTTTACTTCCACCTCGAAGCTTTTTTATTAAGTGAGGATATACATAAGAAATTCATTCACACAAACACGCACACATACACAATAATTTTGAATGCGATGAATCGTCACTGAACTGGAAAGCCTGAACTAATATATTGCATTTCATTAAGTTTGTAAGGTGTGTAGGGTAAGTATTTCTTGTTCATAGTATATCCTATGTAAAAGCTTTTAGTGGCCTTTCCGTAGTGATTATTATATTTATATGTGACACAATTAGTTGTCTGAAGTCTTGTTATACGGTTTTATTTCTGGCTGTCCTATAGTTGGCATCGAAATAATATTTTAGCATAACATTGGTGTTTTGCTGTTAGTATTTTGTGTTCTGACATTGCAGTGTATATAAAGTCGTTATTGTCTTTTTGTTCCCAAAATATCAGTTTTTATCATTTTGTACTGTAACGACATTAATCTATTTAGTTTGTAGGGTGCACAGAATGCATACGTTGTTGTAGCGTTTCTTAGTATATTTTGGCTTTGTATATTATTGTTTTCAGGCGTGTGGGAACTATATTCTATAACCTGTATAGTTTGCTAGTTATTGTTCGGAGTTCGTTTTGTAGATGACTTACGATGACTATTCCAGTTCATACCTGCATTAATAATAATAATTAATTCAAACTTTGATAGCTTTTACTGTAATTAGTTAATAAAATATTTGCAGCAAATAAAAAACCTTATCTTTCCTCAAATATCCTATTTTGTTTTTAAACCCAAATAGATTTTGACCATCCTCATTTTTTTTAAACTGTACCAATTACAAATCACCTAATTTTAAAGAATAAATGGCCATACAATTCAACTTTAAAAACTGATTTATTTTCTTTTATGAACAGATAAAGCCCATTCTGAAGATTTAGAGCATTAAATGGAGATAACAGCAGTTTCAAAATAAATAGAAAATGTCAACAAGCTAACCGGTCATCTCCTGTTTTGATTTATCACCCTTTTGGAGCTTCTTCCCAATATGAACGCCACATGACGTATATATAAGTACGTTTAGTTTTGTTTGCTGTCTGAAGAAGTGCGGATAGTAATGGTAAAAAGGTCTATTTCCACAAGATAGATATCCTCACTACCGGATGATAGAAGCTATGACGCATGCGTAGTGACATATTTCTTTTTTGAAGTATTGCGGCTCTCACCATAAGATCATAATAATACAAAACTTCAAATTCTCTTGCCAAAAGAGTAATATACGATACGTTATCACAATTATAAGTTATTCTGTACCCATTTTTCTGCTTTTGTATATATCTTTATTCTTTATTTTTAATTCTGTCTATTGAAACGTGAGCGAGAGATAGACACCCATTTGTTTTTATGATATAAATTATAGAAAAGCACGCAATGATTAAAAATGTTGTATTGCAGAAATTCAGTTATATAGATATAGATATCGACTTAGCGTAGCGAAAATAGATACGATAGTGCTAATTATAAACAAAGAAAACAGAAAAATTTGAAAATTATATTGACGTGGGAATATTTTCTCCCTAATACTACTCATTAGACTATCGGTAGAACAGTAGCCGATGGAAACGTATATTGGAATTACGACTTTCAAATTGTTGCTCTAAGAATGAATAATTTCCGTACTAAATTTGCACGCAATACCCGAAAAGTATAAAAGAATATTAAACGAAGTATTTTACAAGCTTTCTACCATTATTGGAAACAAATATGTTCGCTTTACATTGAAAACCGGAACAGAAAATCCCATCTGGTGAAGATTAGTAAATCATTAACCGTATATAAACTTAAATACGGAGTTTTATTTGTGAATATAACCTTTGATATCCAATGAACATTAATGACTAGTTAGAGACTTGCTAGAACTCCAGACAGCAATTCTATTTGATGAATACAAAAGCAACTGTGTAGTTGAATGTGTATTAGACTCAGCGTATACTCCACATTTATTCATAATGAGACACGAGTTCCATTTGAGATGCATCCGCCAGGATGCGAATTAATCATTTATTCCATCGGGATGATCACTCCTTATAATTCTATTGTCGATCATTAACTATGCTATATAGCTATTAGGTAATTCAAATAGCCCAAACGAGTATTGTAAGGATAATTTCGGAGATACTGTTAATATATAATTTGTCCTATTTTGTCTTTAAAACGAGGTATTTTTTTTTCTATACATCTTTATAAAGAGCATCGATTTATCCTAAAAGATATTTCATCGGTAGTGTCTAAATATGAAGATTTTAAGTGGATCCTGTTTTGCACCAATCACTGAAGATAATTTAGATGGGTAATCAGAGTGTAGACAGTTGATACGTGTTCACTATTCAACTCTTTGTTAGGAAAAGCCTTAATTTGATATGTCTTAACCACGTTATGCTTTCAACACGAGTCTTGTATCCTTACAAAAGACTTCTACAAAAGATAACGAGACACTCATTTACTTGACATAAGCTTTTGTTATGATAATCAACTAATATTCATAGTATAATACTTTAGGAACAGAGATGTAAATCTTTAATCTCCACAATTGTTTTTTTTTTAATATAGTCCGCGATAAAATTTTAGAATGTTTTAGTTTGAAGGGAGCATTGTAAGTAGATTAATGAAAATTTCAGGAGTTTTTTTAATTGTTTTCTTATGTGAGGTTTTTTGACAGTTTTTATAACTCAATTTGTGCTTCCCCTTATGTATGTGTTCTCTTATGTTAATAACTTTTTTCCCTTTGAAGAACTCAAAAAAGAAGTGAGGTTCCCATTTAGGAGAGAGAGAGAGAGAGAGAGAGAGAGAGAGAGAGAGAGAGAGCGATAGATAGATAGATAGAGAGAAAATGTATACATTTTCCCCCCTATTTACTGGCATGAGCGCTATTGTATTCAGAGTGAAGATAAATTTTAGTGCTTATCTTTACTGGAGCGAGTAATGTAAGTTTCTACTATTAGCGGAATAGGGAAGAGTGCTATATGTGCGCTCTATTGCCTTTGTGGTTCAGGACGATCCTTTCTGAATAGACAGATGCAAAAGGAATACTACAAAAACAAATGGCAGGGGAAAAAATTGACTGCGGTGAAAAATCGAAGTTAGCAGTAGTTCCGGTATTTTCGCAGTGAATGAAATCCGAGAAAAGAAGTAGAACTAAAAGATTTTTTGTATAATAAAAGGTAAGTCGCTCTGGACGAAACAAAAATATTATCTGTTATTACAGGAAGAACTATCATAGTATCAGGAGTAGAAAATGTATTTTTTTTTCTAAAAAACTTAGCATTGCAGATTTGTTTATTACAGACTGTACCAGTACCCAAACGTGGTTTGATTAGACCTCCGAAAAAGAACAAATATTTGAGAGGATAGCACTTCGCGTCAGTGTTGAAGTCAAGACAGTGAAGAAGATAGTAGTTTTATCAACAAGGTTCTGAGTTCATTTTTAACGGATTATTAAATAGATGCGTAACATTGAGAATTTTTGTTTTGAATCTTAATCACTCAAAACAGGAATACCGGCCAGAAAATACACGCAATAAACACACATAATACGTAGCCTTAAGTTACGAATTACATCAATCCCAAAACCATAATGAATAACATCAATTCGATATTCATTCTGTCTAATTTCAAAATACCTTCCGGTTTGACCAATGTAAGCATCTGTCAGAGCATTTGTAGGTACTTGGAAAGCATGTCATAAAAGACAGCAAGAAGCCGCTTGGTTTTGATTAAGCTGATTGGCAAGCACCTTTTTAGTTTAAATATTTTATTAAAGAAGCTATTCGAATAGAAATTCCAACGCGATATGTAAGAATGATAGAGCATCAGTATCTGGCCTTTGGTTGGTTCAAGGTGATCCTAAACAATGAATAATAACTGCTATTCCAAACAATAGAAAGGATACAATGAAAGTGGAAGAAGGGATTAAATTTCGAATTTAATTTTTGGAATTTTGAAACCAACACTGGTTTCAAGTATTCCCTAATGTAACAGGAAATAAAAAATCAGTAAATTAAAACGGAATAAAATTTTAATTTCATATCACACATTTTTAGTAACAATTTAAACTGTAGCAGAATATCAAAAATTGCCAGACAAATAGCGATTATTTTTTACGAAACTAAATTGCTTATTCCAGTTTCAGAAAATAGAGAACTGTTAGACACACCTGCTCCACTGATATTATTTATGAATTCAATGAGAATAAATCAAAATATTAAAGCCGAAAGAAACCGCTTTGATATTTGCTAAAAATAAAAACCCTACGTAACATTTTAATAACAACGTACAAAATATAAATACAAATGATATCAGGCTTCATATTTAAAACTTTCCTTGATAATAAACTTACGAAATAGACGGTCGAAAACTAGCGGAGAACGCCAAAAAAAGCATGCGTTGCATACGGTTTGCTGAAGGCATTTTGCATGCTACAAGATAGCGACCAGTCACTGTTCGAATAATTGTTTCTACCTTGGTAGAATTATGATGCAAATTTCCTTAACGAGAAACATGCTTTCTGTGATGCGTTCGCCTGCAGTATCAATCAGCCTCAATCACATAGGGAGTTGAGGACACTCCCATTACTCTGCGATGTTTGGTGAACAAGGTTCGCGTACTCTCTGCTATGTTCCTAATAGGATAACACAGTGAAGCCTGTAGGCGACCTAGTTGGTTCCAGAAACACTTGAGGTTTGATAATGTCATTATGGAGTTCATGGAAACTACCGCGTACTGCACCGGTAAAGGGGGGGGTAGTGGGGTAGGGGAAGGAATTATGGTCGACTACGTTTCCACTTTTCGATTCTGACCTTTTGTGTTTTTATTAAGAAAAAAAAGAAAGAAAAACCAACTAACTAGTCTTTAATTACCTCAAAATTTTTCTTCTAGATATTAAGGATCATTACTAATTTTATACCAAGCATCGAGAGGTTTTTTTTGCCATAAATGAGAAAAGTAATTAGCATTTTTTGGTTCTGTTAAGATAATGTCGAGTATCACGGATGACTGGGCATTGATAGAAGTGAATGCAAGTAAGCCGGCCCAGTCATAAGTGAATTTTTGTATCGAAAATCTTAAAAACAGTATTCGGTACATAATTGAGTGCCTTGTTTTGTGAGAATTAGAAAAATAACGAAATTCGGAGTACAAAGGAAATCGATATATACGATCTGATCAAAACTATTACCGCAGTGGGATGCTAATATTAATGCTTTGCAAACCGGGTTCACTTTAAATATATTTAGATTTTATTTTTCGTACTAATTGGCGTTTGTTAACATCTAAGAAAGGTTTGTGGAATACGTTTCTAATCTATTTCGGGTATTAAGTAGTAAATTTCTATTTACGCCTAAGTTTCTCCGACAGAATATTAGAATCTGTTCTTAATATTTATTCCTGCATTAGCTACGCTGTTAGTATAAGAAGATATTATAATTATGGTTAATATTCGATAAGTCGAAAACGTGCTTCTGAATTGATGGCGATACAAATGATCCGTAGATGACAATGACCTTGAATGGAAAATAATGGATACTTTTCAAGTAGTTTGAAATAAAATAGCCTGAACGTTATAGGTTGAAAGAATAACGTTTATGTTTACTTTTACATATATTTTACTTTTTAATTCTTTATTTTACTTTTTTTTTTTTTGATTACCCGTAGAGATTTTTTTTTGTCAAAAAGGGAGTATAAATTAATATAAGATAGCGTGGAAAAAAATCCTTTTCAAACACTTTATTCATATTCAGCATTCGTTACATCCTCACTAATTAAACAGGGTGGTCAAAGAATTTTCGGTTAAACTCGCAATGGAATAACAGCTGGGACTTCTGTTAGTTACAGCAATAATACATTGTTATCTGTGGCTAAGTAATTGAATTAAAAATTAATCCACGTCTCCTAAACCAGACTCGGAAGAATTCTTCGCGCACTTGAGACGAATCTTTCGCAACAAATAATAACTAAACTTAACCTTGTCCTAAGGCGGTTGTCTATACAATTATTCCTTCAGTAACCAGACGTCATCGTGCCCGAAAGCGTAGCCAAGTGTACTTTATTTTCGTGTTTATACAGTATCCTCCACGAGGCGAGTAAAAGACCTCTCTATCCACCTTAGCGTTCAGATGTTTACCTGCTCAAACCATTCGACAAAGTAGCCTACAAAAGCAGTAATGGAACTTCGCAGGTAGTGTGGGCTTGTCCTTCTTCGCTGTTCACCTTTAATAGCGGGGAACTAGGAGAGAAATCCATTATCCAAGCAACGGCACGATCAATGGGGTCCCTTAATGTACTCCGGGCCATGAAGCGAACGCGCTCGCGCTTGTTTGCAGGAGCCCCCATTAGTCCTTAAGAGTATAATGGATCCATTAAAGGCTTTAATGGAAATCTAAGGACAGCATTTGCCCCCCTCGTATCGTCATCCCCCTATTGCTAGTAGTTGAAGCAAATATGTGATATCGTCCCCCTCTTTCCCCTGTCAGGTTTGTGCCCTCTTTTCCATATGCAACTTGTGGCAAACGACACGCCGCAGTCGAAGGTAAACAGAGACATGAAGAGGGGAAGGAAAGATGAGGGCCAGTTGTCGACGGCTGCTCCTCTAACCCCCCCTTTCCGTCCTCTACGACGTATCACGTGTAGGAGCAAATGGAAACTTCTCATGATGGCAGCTAACTTACATTGCGTGTGTTCCCTGGAGTGTAGCGTGCTGCCGGATCACGCACTCCGTTCTGATCTTCACTGCTAGATTTTAAATGAAATATTAGCACTACAGGTAGTGCGCGTACTGAATTTTACAGACAGGATAAAGGAGGAGGGGGGGGGGGATATGGCTGTAAAGTCGACGTGATCGTCACGTGCAGGTAGCGCACGTCGGCAAAGTTGCAATGATGGAGGACGTCCGGGAGATGTCGGCTACGTTATTGCTTCAACGGTTACATTTGTCAGGGATATTCCAGTTGACGTTTTCTCACCGAGCTTGTTTTCACCACTTCTGATTCCATTTTCAATTAGATTCAGTAAATATATCATTAGCACGGAGTAGAAATAAAATGTTAATCAAATATACTTTTTTTTTTTCTATTCGGTATTCAAAATGATAGCCGACACGTGGAATAAAATGAAAGATATCAATCTTGGTTTGGATCGATGTGTACCATATAAAAACGTGATAAACTCAGCAATAGCTCGAATCGCACAATAAGAAATAAAAATCGTAAATGAGGTGAAATATAAATACTGCTTAATCACGTGTTTATCATACTCCCAGTTTACTAGAAAACGTGACCACTCATTGATTTTGTCACTGGCTATAAAAACCGTAGCTAATGTTAACCATAAACTTTTTTTTTCAGACTCATGCCTAACATTACTGTGAAATAAACCGGATAAAAATAGTCCTAACTACCAATCAGTAGATCCATTTAGACAAAGTTGTGTGTCCTTTAGTAGCTACAGATAAATGCCAAGCAGAACATGAAAAGTCAATTTTCTAATCGTTTCACGTTACCTAAAGAACAAGAAAAAAGTTTCATTTAGTACTTAGGAAAATATATTTTTAACCAACAGTGGAAATAGAATGTGCTGGAAATGTAGGCTTAAGCACCGCCTTCTACTATGTAAAAAACAGAAAATCACGCTATGCGCCCTCTTGTGTCATTTCATAGTCAACAATACAAATAAAATATCAAATGAAATTTCGTGTTTTCTTCAACAATTATATGATGTTATTATAGCAGGAATACTCATTGTTTTTTTTTAATTCATTTGGCATATTAACAATAGTGCATAGCACGTATTGTTTAACAATGTTCGTTTGGTATATTACAATATATTGCACATAGTATGCATTCTTTAAAAGTTTCTTTTGGCTTATTACATAGCACAAAATCTGCATTTCCATTTAATATACGGGTATTCATTAGTGATAATATATCACTGCACTAGCGTGCTCCACATCCCTTACAGTAATATGGACTTCCCTCTAATATCCTTTCAGATGTGAAATTTATACCCTTATAAATCATGGTTAACGAAATCAGGCGCTCAAACTGTCTTCCACAACTTATCACTGATGTCATTGGAGAATGGGACTTTGTCGAACATTATCTGCGCAGACGTAGACAAGCGAAACATCGGCGTTTGTTTGAACAGTCTGTAATCTAATCGATGGATGCAATATGCAGGAACTAAATGGTAGTTAAACAACCATGACTACAAGCATATGTACATGTGCGTTTGGATGGGTTTCTATGGAAACCCAATAGGATAAAATCATATCTTGAATTCAAAATGTTTCAAATGCGAAATACTTAAAGTCTCTCTTTTGTGTTTCTTCGAATTCGAATTCAAATACAAAAATCCTGCGAGAAATTGATAATCCTAAATAACGAAACAACACATGAAAGGTGGATGAAGCTGATGAAATTATTAATAACATTGGGAAATTCGAAATAAAAGCTTTTTTTTGGCATTGACTTTGTCGCCTATGATTTGGGTCTAGTTAAATAACAAATCTAATCATTAATACATTTTTCACTGGTGGTGGATGTGTACGCGCAGTCTTCAGTAGGCCCTGTTCATTAATCTGGAGTTCAGAGTTTGTCAGGAAAATTGCCGTAACTATACGTTCAACTATTATTATTATTGGATTCGATTTAAAGAGTAATTTCTACTAATGTATTAGTAATTGATGAAGTTTGCGGTGACAGAATGTCAATAAAAAGAAAATTAAAAAGAAAATGATGAATAAAATAATATAATTGTATTTGGAATAATCGATGGATATTCCTATCTTAAACTACGAGAATTCGTGAATTAATAAAACGTAATTCTTATTATATCAAGCGCCATATATAATACGAAAAATCAAAATAAAAAAATAGATCCTTCATGACATAAAACAAGCAATAAAAAGAAAACAAATGAAGGAATAAAATGCGAGAATTTCATCACGTCTTTTATTGTATTAAACAGAATTGATGATTTTTTTCTTGTTAAATTCATCGCTACCGATTTACGTTCTAAACTATTGCTTGTTACTATTCAAATATTTCCGACAAATAAAGAAAACATCTTATCTATCTCTGGCAATGCTCCCTTCTGTTAAAACTAAATATGATAGGATAGCGATGCAAACATGCGAAAAAAAAAAATAATAAAAGACAAACATATAGGTGATTTAATTTTCAGTCACAGCCTAGTAATAGGATCATTATTGGTCGTTATCTTTCTCACAGCTGCACGAATCCTTAGACGGTACAAAAACATTACAAAAAAACACACAAGTACATACATATAGATTATTCCTTTTGTTACATAGCTTGGCACAAGGGTAATATTAGAAAGAGATTATTGGGACGGTGTGCATTGCATAGGCAGATAAATATTGTTAGAATAATGAAGGACGAAACAGTTGCAAAGGTTGTTAGCGAATGTGGTAGAAGGTTATAAATTCAATGTAATCAGGAGACAACAGAAAACAGAAACGACTGCTAATTATAGTCTTATGCGCTCCATAGCTATAAACAAAGATAACCAGTTTTTTTTTTCTCGTTGTAGATTGTTAGGATTACATGCGACTCTGGTTATTTTTAATAGTGTGTTAGATGGTGTTTGTTTTCATGAAAAATTCTCCATTTGGTGCAAACTTTACGTTATGATCTTTTTCATCTCATGTTCGTAATATCTCTGGTGTGAAATTATATTTTAGTCTGCATGAAAATAAGAAAATGTGGAACATTCACAAAGATCCTGTTTTGTCATTTAAACCTGTTCATTCTACCACAAACTGCTCTGAAGAGAAATTCAAATATACTCCAAATATTTGGCACATTGCCAACATAGCACTGCATCTCATTATACCTCATGGATATGTCAGGCTAATGTTTAACGCTTTTTCTTACTTGTTTTGAGCATAAAAGTAACCCTGCATTGCTTCTCTGTTGAAAGATATCTTTTTGAATAAAAAAGACATATAACCGTTGAATGATTATTAAATGTCAAAACAGAAATATGTTATTGTTTCTTGGATTAAGATTTTTCATAGCATATGGGGTTTCTGTCATCCTTAAAAAAAACAATAATAAAAACCTGAGAGCGTAACCAGTATGTACATATTTATGCATGCTCATAGGTCACCATAGAATAAACAAAATTATTCAATGAATACATCGATAGTGCTAATTATCAATGATTTCGGTGGGTTGACTAAGGGTCAGATTATCCGGATCCTCTTCTGAAGACAATCATGAATGGAATTCTTTCGCTAAGTAGGATGGTCTCCCAACTGACGTAGGTGGGAATTGAAATTCACCTCTTATCGCCAGGCATTTATAAAAATCCATGTCTACGGTTACATTCAAACTCCTATTGGTTGCACAGCACAAAATGCTATTTACTGAGCCCTCCAGGATAGCTGAAGTTAAATATTGATAATAAATATTGATATTACCTAATTGAAGTAAACTCCTAAGACTGTAATTTGCAACCCTGATATATTGGATATATAGGCGGCGATCTTTAGCAGGAGTTTCCTCGATATCACCACCTTTAATTATTAAAGTAATTAATTAGGTTCCAAAGACTCTATATTCATGGAACGCTAAAAATGATTTATATGTTGTGGTTATATGGTATATATTATTATTATTATGTTATGTGTCATGATATGAAATTTCTTATTACACCAATTCGGAAAGTAAGGTAGGTATATAAATTTCCATATGCAAACTCTCAAATGGTGTAGGAAGTTACAACGAGAAAAAAAATCGTGTATATTAATTTTCAAGTAAATTCTCTTATTTCATAAAGCTTCTTAAGACTAGCATCCTATTTAGTTAGGAGATTTTTACATATCTTCAATTTCTAATTACTTGAGAAAGAGTTAGACTATGCATAATTGGTTTGAGAATAATGGCATAAGACTTACGTTTCTGCTAAAATCATTGGGTAATAATTATCCACCAGTGCCGTTAGGGGGCGCTAATCATCTATTGCACAATTCCATAGAGAAAAATATACAGATTGGGATAATCACCCGAGGGAAATTTCAAAATCCTCCAGATACTGGAACAGTTTTGAGATGAACAATAACGTTGATTAGCGCAATACAATACGATTGGCTTTGTGTGAAATATTAGTGTTCAATGAATGATGACGTCTTCATTTTAAAGAGAGGTATTGAATTCATCGTAGAAGTATCCCATCGGGTAACAATAGCCACATTGTGTGAATGATTTAAAGTACGAATTGCCTGCAATTAGAGTCATTGTTGCTGCAACAAATTATTAAAATTCGTTTTTTTTTTCAATAATTAATAAATAGACTTTTTAGAATTAATTGGAAATGCATACGTCAAAAGAGAACGGATCAAATAAAGCTTAAATTTTAGATATTTATTCCGTTGAGTTTTTAGTCTTATTTGGTAGAAATACTGTAGAATTAATTTACAGAATCTTTGCATGGATCGATACTAGCTTTGGACTGCGTTTTTTATGTTTCATTTGGTCTTCGCTGGTCTCTTATGTGGCAATCGCCATTCTACTAACACACCCGTAAAGGCAATAAATAAAAGCGCTTCATACTTCCACGATATCTTTACGATGACGTAATACTTTTATGATCAATGTTCAATTCCCTCTTATGACATGGCATTCACTAGACACAAAATCTGACTGTTCGGCTTCCAGCATTAGAAGTCGACAAATTATGGCTAGCCATGTGCTACTGGGGTAATAGCTAATGGTATTGTCTCTGAGGTATATGTAAGTCGTATATTCATTGCCCCTGATGGGGTACGAAAGTCTATTTGCGGTCTTGTAGGACAGGCTGGATTATGTTGGTTGTCTTGATAGTCGACTCTAGATAATGGATTCCTCTTCATTTGACCAGATTATCATCCTTCATTCCTTTATCTGGTGCTTGAGGAAATGTGCACGTGACTTTTGATAAGCTTTTCAATGTCAAATGCTTTTGTCTATACATATATTTTTTTAAGTAATGGATTGCAAAATTATAAAAATTAAATTAATGTCAAAAAATTTGAGTTCTTAAAACAGTAGATATTAACATCGCCAATTGAAGGCTTCAGTAATGGACGCTTCTGGAAGATTTGTGTGCAATTAAGCTTGCCCTCTGGGGGCAGTTGTGTTAGCTATGATCGGTTGAGAGTAGTAGGCCAGACACTAGTGACCAAATGCTTCCGGTGGGCGTGGCTTCCTGAGTTAGGAATGTAGTAATTTCCCTGGGGGGCACATGTGTCAATGGCTTCAGTTCTTGTGTTTTGGTTCGCGTATGGAATTATGGGTGATGGTTCAGATAAGTATTCGTGTTGTGATTGGTGGGACACTTTAAACCAAGTGCTTCCGGTGGGAGTGGCTTCATGAGATTGGTATGTTAGGATTTTCCCTTAGGTCAATATGTGTCAATGGCTTCAGTTCTTGTGTTTTGGTTTGCATATGGCATTATGGGTGATGGTAGAGATAAGGATTCGTGTTGTGATTGGTGGGACACTTTGAACCAGATGAAGATCAAGATAAGATAAGGAATCGTGATGTGAATGTTTGTTGTTATGAGATGTAGATAAGTGACGTCATTTGTTATTTGTAAATAAGTGATGTCATCTGTTAGTTGTAAATAAGTGACCTTGTTGTTTTGAATGGAAAAGAGAGATATATTAGAGATAAGGAATCGTGTCGTGATTGGTGGACATTTTAAACCAGATCAAGATCAAGATAAGATAAGGAATTGTGACGTGAATGTTTGTTGTTGTCAGATGAATTTCAGTTACGTCATTGTTAGTTGTAAATAAGTGACGTTATTGTTTTGAATGGAAAGGAAGATATACTAGAGATAAGGAATCGTGTCGTGATTGGTGGAACACTACTGACCAGATCAAGATCAAGATAAGATAAGGAATCGTGACGTGAATGTTTGTTGTTATTGATTTTGGAATTTCGCTGGGGCTCTCGTTTGTCGGGGACATCACGTGAATAATTTAATTATATATACTAATGTAACTCAAATACACTTTTTTTTTCTTCTATAAATGATTCTACTAATTTTCCAATACATTTTTGGGGTATTTCTTTAATGTTAAAGGGTGGGAATTCTTAGTGTACGTCGTGATGGCCATTGTGATTAGGTTTTCTGAATAATTAATTATATTTGTATCTCTTAAACACACACACACACACACATACACATTAGACATGAAAAGTCGTTAATGTATCCATGTTGGTACTTGAATATGTATCCTATGATTATTCTTATGAAAAAAAAACTATTCAGTATTAGAATTACACTTACCAAAAAACATACGAACAGTGATTATTGTATTACATTTATCAATTGTTATGTTCAAGTTAAAAAAAAAAACTTACATTTCTTTCCAGAATAGGAACATCTTGGTACTATCTAGGTTTTCTGAATATTCCAAATTGTTGATTAACATATATTCACAGAACACAAACACAAGTCTGAAAAGGCATTTCACTTTTTCATTATAGGTTACTGTGGCTAACATATATACACACCATAAAACATGCAAAACATAGGAGTTGAAAGATATTTCTGTAAATAACCAGAAAAGCTAGTGGACTACTTAATTTACTTTAGTATCCGATTGGTTCTCTGTATTAATTCTTTCCCACTGTTGCCCAACTTTGGTGGGAAAGTCTATGCGTCATTTTGTTTAGGGTAAGTGTTATTTCCGGTTTCGAATTCCGATTGCTGTCAGAGTATGGAATTCTGACAATTGAAATTATTATTTTTTTTTTTTCAAACTGATTGGTTATTTTCTGTATTTTACTTCTAAAGGTCATATTCTAACAGAATAACTGAGCAGAATTAATAAATATATAAAGTATATGGGAATTTATTTTCCAACACTGAATATTTCTCATTAAGTCTTATCTTAAAGTTGCCCAAGCTTGGTGGGAAAGTCTATGCGCCGTTTTGTATAAGGTAAGTGTTATTTCCGGTTTCGAATTCCGATTGCTGTTAGAGTATGGAATTCTGATAAGTGAAATTATTTTTTTTTTCTAAATTGATTTGTGTTTTACTGTATTTTACTTTTAAAGGTCATATTCTAACAGAATAACTAAGCAAAATTAATTCTGAATATTCTAAATTGTTGAGTATTAACATATATTTACAGAACACAAATACAAGTTTGAAAATTGCAGTTCTTTTTCATTATAGGTTACTGTGGCTAACATATATTCACACCATAAAACATGCAAAACAGAGGAGTTGAAAGATATTTCTGTAAATAACCAGAAAAGCTAGTGAACTACTTAATTTACATTACTATCCGATTGGTTCTCTTGAATTAAGTCTTTCCCACTCTTGCCCAAGCTTGGTGGGAAAGTCTATGCGGCGTTTTGAATAGGGTAAGTGTTATTTCCGGTTTCAAATTCCGATTGCTGTTAGAGTATGGAATTCTGACAAGTGAAATTATTATTATTATTTTTTTTTTCAAATTGATTGGTTATTTTCTGTATTTTACTTTTAAAGGTCATATTCTATCAGAATAACTGAGCAAAATTAATATATATATATATATAAAGCGTATGTGAATTTATTTTCCAACACTGTATATTTCTCATTAAGTCTTATCTTAAATATATCTCACTTATCCACTTGCTGTTTGTTGTACGTAGTGCAACAAACAGCGATCGGATAAGTGAGAATGTACGACATTGATAATCATTTACAATTTTTGGAAACTGAATTACCATCTGTTCGTATAATGGGAAAAATTATCGCTCAACATTTAAATTCATCAATGGTAAAATTAGACTTTCAAGATTTTATCCAATTCGATAAAGATTCTTTATTTTGGGACATTTATGAACATTTTACAAAAACCGTTTGTGTATATTTGCTGACAAAAGAATACAAAGAATGTTAAGGGAGGCATGGTGTCATTTCCAGACTGACACAATATCAAATGTATGGAAGTGTGGTTACCATGGTATCTGATTTAAAAATTCTTTTGCGTGACCAGCTATTCTGATGTAATGTAACCAAGAAACAGTGAGTAACAAAAAATTTTATTCATTGTACTCTTTGGAAAATATTAAGAGTCTAAACTAAATATTGTGAAATATTTTTAGGTAATTACATGTTTCGAGTTTTTCGCAGTGAATATACTTGTAAATAGTATTTCAGCAAAATAAAATGTGCATTTGTAAACATAAATGAACAAAGATGTGTGTTTTTGTTGTTGTGTTTTTCCACAGTGAATTTTTACTCAGTTATTCTGATTAGATCTTGATATTTAAATCCATAACCTTATATCTTAATGCAATTCTGTTTAATTATTTAAAAAAATCGCAACTGTGAAATTAATGCCAGGACAGGAAAAAAAGTGTCGAAAACGAATATCCATGTATTGATTATTTTTAGAAATTGTCTAATGCTACCTATTGACATTATTTGAGTTATCTGAAAACAAATCGTTCACATAATCGAAAATCCGAACTGTTAGAATTTGGTTATTTTACAGAGATAGAGTGAAAGAGAGAAACACCTAATTAAACCAACAAAATGTGACTTTAATTCTTCTTTAAAGTTTGGCATAGAGAAAATGTTTGTAATCTACAGATAACACATATACAAATTTTACCTTTCCCTACACAAAGTAAGATAAAAACACACCAACAGTATATCCAGCAGCATGTGAAAACATGTCGTTGAGTCATCTGCACAAAAGGTTCATTTTTGAAGGAATGGTCAGGGTAATGGATGGTAAGTGTAAACAGTACTATAAGAAAATACCATAGAGTCGAGTGATTTTTGGACTTAAAGTAATCGTTCATCCACTGCAGCTGCTGTTTTGTGATTTGTGTTTGGTAATGTAAAAATGATGGGTGAGCCACAAATTCTTTGAAAGTTTCTTTGTGAAAAGTTCTAATTGTTTAGAATTTTGTAAACTAAAGTTACCATAAAGTATATGATCAGAGCTAATAATCAGTGAAATAATAGTAACTATTTATTTGTGGTGCCATATGAAGTAATCGAAGAAGAAGAATGAAGGAAAACGATTATGAAAAATTGACAGTGGGTGAAAAATACGAATTTTCAGTTATCATTGGGATAATTAACTGCCAATTTCTTTTGAATAAGAGTTCAAATTTATTTCCTAAAGAAATTTGTATTTCTGATGGAATTAGTGTAAGATATTCATTGACAAAATCACCTTGTAGTTGGAAAGAATTACCTGAAAGAGTTAAAAAAACAGAATTCTTGATTAATAAAATATAACCATCAGCTGAAGTGGGAAATAGGTTCACTAGCTTTGGAAAACTAAAAAATTGGATGATAGAATCAACATGCAAATATCATATATTACTTGCCAAAGGAAGAGAAAAATCAAAAACATTAACGAAGTTAATAGGGATGCCTGTTCTTGATTTAAATGAATTTGGATGCCAAAAACATGAAAACATAACGTGTACTTTTAAATGCTTTTGGAAACAACGAAAGATTCTGTGCTTTTAATAATTCTCTAAAGTATATGTATTGGATTCGAAAATATAAATATGCAACCCTTAATTTTACTACAGTAATAAATTCCCAACAAACACCAAATGAAAATTAACTTTCAGATGAGAGTCACATTGTCAAAACCATACGATGGCAATTCAATAAGGCATGGAAGAACCTTTGATGTATTTTTCAATTTATTTATTTTCTGTTTTGTTAGATTCAGTAAATACAATTTGTAAATAATATTTCGTTCAAATAAAATGTGTAAATTTAAATGAACAAATTGGGTGTCGTAGATGTGTTATACAAATTTAAGAAGGAAGATAACATTTTTTTTCCTTGTAAAATTTCATGCCACAAAGTAACCAGAGAATTTTTTTTGATTCATTAAATTAAAAGTCTTATTTGTTCATGCAAGCCCTCAAATATTTCAAGAAACTCCTGTCAAATCTTGGAAGCAAAAGAAATAATCGGGTATTAAATTAATAGCTAGAATTTTAGTGGTGAAGATTTCACCTGAAAAGTCACAATACTGTTAGAGTTTGGTTATTTTACAGAGCCATTAGATATTTAAAACCAACGACACGTTACAAAAACTCTTAAAAAGAGTGCTGTAGAAAAACTGCAGAGAGTTCAAAACCTTGTTTGTCTCATATCAGTTACTTAAAATTTATTAATGCTAAAGAAAAAATAAATAAAATAAATAAATTCCACTTACAGAAATAGGTTAAAAGCACAACGAATCAAAGGTAAATTAATAGTTATATTGGTAACTTCCCACCGGAAACCAAGAGTTCGAACCAAAACACACGATTTCTCACCTACGTACAACAAACAGCGAGCGGATAAGTGAGATATATTTAAGATAAGACTTAATGAGAAATATACCGTGTTGGAAAATACATTCACATACACTTTATATATATATATTAATTTTTCTCAGTTATTCTGTTAGAATATGACCTATAAAAGTAAAATACAGAAAATAACCAATCAATTTGAAAAAAAAAAAATAATAATAATAATTTCACTTGTCAGAATTCCATACTCTCAATTGGAATTCGAAACCGGAAATAACACTTACCCTAAACTAAACGCTGCATAGACTTTCCCGCCAAGCTTGGGCAAGAGTGGGAAAGACTTAATACAAGATAACCAATTGGATAGTAATGTAAATTAAGTAGTCCACTAGCTTTTCTTGTTATTTACAGAAATATCTTTCAACTCCTATGTTTGGTGTGTTTTGTGGTGTGAATATATGTTAGCCACAGTAACCTATAATGAAAAAGTGAACTGCAATTTTCAGACTTGTATTTGTGTTCTGTGAATATATGTTTATAATCAACAATTTAGAATATTCAGAATTAATTTTGCTCAGTTATTCTGTTAGAATATGACTTTTAAATGTAAAATACAGAAAATAACCAATCAATTTGGAAAAAATAATAATAATAATAATTTCACTTGTCAGAATTCCATACTCTAACAGCAATCGGAATTCGAAACCAGAAATAACACTTACCCTAAACAAAACGGCGCATAGACTTTCCCACCAAGCTTGGGCAACTTTATGATAAGACTTAATGAGAAATATTCAGTGATGGAAAATAAATTCCCATATACTTTATATATTTATTAATTCTGCTCAGTTATTCTGTTAGAATATGACCTTTAAAAGTAAAATACAGAAAATAACCAATCAGTTTGAAAAAAAGAATAATAATTTCACTTGTCAGAATTTCATACTCTAACAGCAATCGGAATTCGAAACCGGAAATAACACGTACCCCAAACAAAACAGCGCATAGACTTTCCCACCAAGCTTGGGCAAGAGTGGGAAAGACTTAATACAAGAGAACCAGTCGGATAGTAATGTAAATTAAGTCCACTAGCTTTTCTGGTTATTTACAGAAATATCTTTCAACTCCTATGTTTTGAGTGTTTTCTGGTGTGAATATATGTTAGCCACAGTAACCTATAATGAAAACGTGAACTGCATTTTCAGACTTGTGTTTGTGATCTGTGAATATATGTTAATAATCAACAATTTGGAATATAAAGAAAACCTAGATAGTACCAAGATGTTCCCAATCTGGAAAGAAATGTAAGTTTTTTTTTTTTTTAACTTGAACATAACAATTGATAATTGTAATACAATAATCACTGTTCGTATGTTTTTTGGTAAGCATAATTCTAATACTGAATAGTTTTTTTTCCATAAGAATAATCATAGGATACATATTAAAGTACCAACATGGATACATTAAGGACTTTTCATGTCTTATGTGTGTGTTTGTGTGTGTGTGTTGTGTGTGTTTAAGGGACACAAGTATAATTAATTATTCAGAAAACCATCACAAAGGCTATCACGATGAACTCTAAGAATTCCCACCCTTTAACATTAAAGAAATACCACAAAAATGTATTGGAAAATTAGTACAATCATTTATAGAAGAAAAAAAAGTGTATTTGAGTTACATTAGTATATATAATTAAATTATTCACGTGATGTCCCTGACAAACGTGGGCCCCAGCGAAATTCCAAAATCAATAACAACAAACATTCACGTCACGATTCCTTATCTTATCTTGATCTTGATCTGGTCAGTAGTGTCCCACCAATCACGACACGATTCCTTATCTCTAATATATCTTCCTTTCCATTCAAAACAATAACGTCACTTATTTATAACTAACAATGACGTCACTGATATTCATCTGACAACAACAAACATTCACGTTACAATTCCTTATCTTATCTTGATCTTGATCTGGTTTAAAATGTCCCCCAATCACGACACAATTCCTTCTCTTTACCATTCAAAACAACAAGGTCACTTATTTACAACTAACAGATGACATCACTTATTTACAAATAACAAATGACGTCACTTATCTACATCTTATAACAACAAACATTCACGTCACGATTCCTTATCTTATCTTGATCTTCATCTGGTTCAAAGTGTCCCACCAATCACAACACGAATCCTTATCTCTACCATCACCCATAATGACATACGCGAACCAAAAAAATACCCCCACAATTCCATACGTGAACCAAAACACAAGAACTGAAGCCATTGACACATATGACCTAAGGGAAAATCCTAACATACCAATCCCATGAAGCCACTCCCACCGGAAGCACTTGGTTTAAAGTGTCCCACCAATCACAACACGAATCCTTATCTCAACCATCACCCATAATTCCATATGCGAACCAAAAAAATACCCCCACAATTCCATATGCGAACCAAAAAAATACCCCCACAATTCCATACGTGAACCAAAACACAAGAACTGAAGCCATTGACATATGTGCCTCTAGAGAAATTCCTGACATTCCTAACTCATGAAGCCACGACCACCGGAAGCATTTGGTCACTAGTGACCGGCCTACTACTGTTGAGAGAAGAATAGCCTTTAGTCTTTTGTGTTTGTAGTAATCAGTTTCATTATAATTGACCAGCTTGTATGATCAGTGGGTTTGAATGTGAACTTGACTTCACGAAGAATGTTTCTGCAAGATCACGAAGAAGGGAGGAGATGTATGGAATGCCGGTTTCTCGGTGAATTTTTGATGAACCACAGTGCATCCAGGATCAACCGAAGGCATTTGTTTTGGATTCTCTGCAAAGAAGCAATTTATTATATAGATTCAATTTGCTCTTGCAGTTGGTCAGCGGATAGAGCTGTGCCGTTGGGAGATTTGGAGCCAATGAGATTGATGTGCTTGTTAAAAATGAGTTTCTTATCCATTAATACCCCAAGATATTTGGTCTCTGATTGCCATGGGATCTTATAACCAGAGAGCAGGATGTCATCTTTGTTGCAGACCTTTCTTCTTGAAAACAGCATGGCTGAGCTTTTGAGGGGGTTCACTTGAATCCTCCAGTTGGTGAACCATTTTGCTAGCTCATTGATACTTCCTTGGAATCTGGTGATTGCCAGGCAATGGCTGAGCGATCTAGCTAGTGGTTGTTCTTGAATTGAGAGGAATTTCTGTTATATAAGTTGGGAAAAGTATTGGGGCCAGAAGAGAACCCTGAGGGGTACTCCCACCAGAATTTTGTGCCTTGATGACACAATTCCGTTGAGTTTTACTTGCATGTATCTTTCATTAATATATGAATATATGAGTTTCACTAGTTTAATTGGGATATGGTTTTCAATTAGTTTGAAGATAACGCCTTGATGTCAGACATTATCAAAGGCCCTGGGAACATCTAAAAATACAGCAGCAGTGTGACGGTGCCAGTTAAAACCATGGGTGATATGTTCTGTTAGTCGGTGAATTTGCTGCACTGCGTTGTGAGCTTTGCGAAACCCAAATTGCTCATTTGGGATTATTTTCTGTTTGTCCACTGCTGATTGTAGTCTTGATGTGATGACCTTTTCTATTACTTTGCCAAGACAGGAAAGAAGACTGATGGGCCTGTAGCTTTGGGGAAGTTGTGGGTTATTACCAGGCTTTTTCAGAGGTATAATATCCGCGATTTTCCAATCTGTCGGAAAGTACTGAAATCTTAAAATGGAATTGGTAATATTAACTAGATGAATTATGGCTTTCCGTGGGAGTAGTTTTATTATTATATTGGTAATGCCGTCAGGGCCGGAAGCCTTTTTATTCTTCGGATGGAAAATAATATTTATTATTTCTGTTGGAGATGTGGAGGTGATGGTTTCTGAATCATCCTTAGGCTGTCTTAATGTTTTTCTAACTTTACGATGAACTTTGTAAATAAGATTGATATTTAAGTTTACGTAAGTTGAGCTGCATTGATTTTCCAGATTGTCAATTAGGGCTTCTACTTTTTCTTCATCTGAGTGTGCAATTCCAAGATTGGTCTTCAGAGGGGGAAGGGATTGTCTTTTGGTACGAAAAGATTTTACAAATTTCCACATGGAATTATCTTCTGGGTTGATTTACCTGAGTTTGGATTCCCATTTGGAATTCCTGTGCATCTGGAAGGCTTCTCGAGCCTGTCTGTTCAGGTTGTTTAAGGTTGTTTTTCCTGTGGAACCCTAGTGTTGTGATATCGCTTTCTGGCTTTATTTTTGGCCCTAATCAGATCCATTATCTCTTCTAAGATCCAGTTGGGAGCGTGGAAGACAGTGGTTTGAGTGACTGATGCTATTCCTGTGTTGATTTGCCTAGTTAAATTGCTTACAGCTTGGTCTATTTCTTTTTTTTTTACGAATGACAGGGGTGGACCAATGTGGACTGGGAGAACCTTAGAGAGCTTGTCCCATGGTAAGAAAGAATGATGGAGAGAGAGCTGGTCTTGTAGTTCTAGTCTGAGCAGGATGGGATTATTATGATCAGAGTTAAGCTCTGCTACTGTCTCCAGCTGGTATTGATATTTGATGTTTCTGAGGATAACTATGTATAATACATCAGAACTTCCTGATGGGCTGTAGTGGGTGGGCTCAGTCGGTCCAGCTACTATTCATGAGTTGAGTTACGTTTAGTTGAATAAAGTACGGCCTTTGAAGTTGATTGACGAACTGAACCAGGCCGTATATTTGGAGTTTAGGTCTCCTGCTATAATTATGGAATCCGTGGAGCCGAGGATGGAGTCCAGGTCTGCTGTCAATAGTGGAATGCTGGGAGGATTGTACGCTACATAGATTTTGAGTTTGCCTGCGTTATTAGTGTGCACCTCCACACCTGTCACCTCAAGGTTTAGAGTTTGGGGGGCTGGTCAACGAGTTGTGGCTCAAATAGTTTTTAATAAAAATAGCTGTGCCGCCTCCACTAGAGTTACATCTGTCTGTCGTATATAAAATATAGCCCCTTAGTTTGAGTTGTTTGATGGTCTGAGATGGGATTCACTGATCAAGATTATGTCTGGATTGTATCTTTTTTCCGAATTCTTGCAGCTCGAGAATTATATTTGTTAAGCCATTGGTATTCCATGCTTATCATGAGGGAATTCGGTTTAAATGTTTTAAACATTATAGCGAGCTGTTAATATGGATTGTGTTTCTAAATAGAATCTCTTTCTGGAAGATGGTGAGGTGCTTGCTTTGCTAAATTCATGCAGCATTGTTGCAAGTGACGAGATTAAAGCTGATGTGAGATTAGAGCTTGTTTGCTCTTGCGATGAAGGAGTCTGGGTTCTTACAGCTTCCGATCATAATTTGGACTTGGGTGAAGGTTGGGTGCTTTCCTGTGCTGCCGAATGTGAGGTATTATGATCTGGAGGGTGATCTGTTTGGTTGTTTGTGTCATTGCTTGGAGGAACGTGGTTCGTTCTTGTTGATCCACGGGTTTCTGGATGGAAAAAGCATCCCTTGTAATTAGCGGAATGTGGTCCTCTACAATTGGCACAGCAGGGAGGTGTGGATCTGCGCTTGGTGCAGGAGTTAGTTTGGTGACCCTCACCGAATTTTAGGCAGCTCTGCACAGTTTTTGGGCCTGCGCGAAACTCTGGCATTTGTGGCACTGTCCTGCCGATGCCTTCTTCCTTAGAGGTTCGGTTGTAATTTTAAGCTTGCAAATGTCAGTAACTTCATAGATTATTTTTTGTGTATTGGAGATTTCGACTAATACCATCTGTTTTATCTGACCTCAGCGTCCTACTGACTTTGATTCGGGTCAATCCTTGACTGATGAGGTCAGCTGTGATCTCATCAGTTGTGATGCCATCAGCCACTCCTCTTAGAACCACTTTTAAATTCTTCTCGCTTGCTAGCGTAAAGGTGTGGAAGGGAAATTTAGAGTTGTGCAGCATTTTCGTCATCATGCGATAATCTGTGACAGTGGTAGGATGAATCTTTACACCTTCTTCAATATTTCTTGCCCAGGAGAAATTGATATTTTGTTCCCCTAGGGATCTTGAGACTAAGTGCCATTTATCTCTATCTCGAAGGACCTTTTCTTTTCTATTTTGGGTGACCTGATTTTTGTGAGTTGTTACATCATCTTCCGATGTACTGCGTCTTTTATTAGATTGTTCCTCCTGTGAACAATCGAACTATCAGGGAGTCTTTGTAGGTGGAACAGGTGTAATGTCCTCTTCAATGTCATTTAATTGAGTGAAGAGATTCAAGCAACCAGGATAATCCGTTTCAAATTTCTTTAGAATGAATTTGAGAATGTCAAGTGACATATCTTTGTTTAAATGTTGAATGGCGTCCTTGATATCTTTTACATTCTCCATCCTTGTGTACAATGAAGGAATATTCTGATATGTTATTCCTGACGACCTAGGGTGGGGGGGTCTACTGACAAATCCCTTAGACTCACGCAAGAGTCTACAAGCTAAGCAATGTATAATCACAAAAGGAAAAAAGCTTACCTCTAAATATATCATTCGGAAGTCCCAACAATATCACACTAATCAAATTTTTGTAATAATTGTATTATTATAATATGATATATTAACAGGTGTATAATATCCTTTTTTTAAAAAATGTGAATTTGTTTTCATTTAATTTAAGAATTTTGTTAACAGAAGATTATATTTAAAATATATATATTTTTCTTTTACATAATTTATTTTGATAAATTGTATAAAATTACTTTTCAGTTTTAAGCTTCCTATCAAAGAAATTATATAATATATTGATTTGTTTCATATTTCGCTGTACAAAAATATAGGAATATCTTTGAGATCGTTCCGTTCCTTATTCTCCTGCATAATACGCAGTATCAATTATTTCTGGGTAACCTCAACTTTCCCAATACGTAGAAAGATACATTGCCCAATAAAATAATCACTTCTAAGACTTCTGCAACTATTACATAAACCCGCTAATGATGTGTGAAGGACAGCCTAATATACTCTGCTAATGAGGTTATGTCTTCTCTTTAATTACTGTGTTATTTATTTTTATGTTGCCCTAATTAACAGAATGTAATATTGAATACCTTTCTTCATTTCGATCTGGGAAGACGAAACTTTCCGTAATTAAGTGAATCGAAAATTAAGAAAGAAATCGTAACTTCGTTTTAACATCATTAATGGAAGTGTCAATACCACTCACAAAAAAAATAGTGGTTTACGCATTCTGGTTAATGTTCATAATTTCACCCCCTACCGTTTACAAAAGACAACTGTAAGGAGATACTTGGATTAGAACATGGCCGCAAATATTTGCTGGGTTAATAAATAGACGCCGATTAAGTCCGTTGAACGTTTAATAAAAAATAGATCCGTTATCTGTATTGAGAACATTGGTAACGGTTTATTTGAAATTTCTACAAAACAAATTGAATTATTAAAATAGCAAGCCGATTGGTGGTTTACAATTCTGTTTTAATTGTTAATTTATCGTCTGCATATCAAGTGATTTTATTAGTAACAATTCAGTTGTTAAGATTGATGATTGTTAAATATCGGTTGCCACTGAAATTTGTTGCCATACTTCTGATTCCTCCAGTATTTATGTTATAAATCATGAAAATCCCCAAAATAAGTATTGGTAATAATAAAACTAATTGAAATTTTAAAAAAAGAAAGGAATATTTGAATTATTTTAATAAATAAAGAAGAAAAGATGATTCATAGGAGGTTATTCAAAAACACCATTTATAATCATAAATATCGTGTTTATACCTTCCAAAATAAGTTTTTTCCCTTTACTTTTAGTCCGTCAGTCTATGTCTATATATATATATATATACATATATATATATATGTTGCTGTTTTTTCTCAATTTTCTCAATATCTTCAGACAATCAGGTTTGAATAAGGGTATTTTCTGTTCTCAATACATGTTCCTTTTTTTCCTTCTCACTCTCTCCTTGTACGTTCTTTCCCTGTCCCCACATTCTGCAACAAACGCAAGCAGAAGTTCTGACTTATAAGCAACTTATATGGACTGATAGATATCGATCGATTGAAGGGGAAAATGCTTTTGGGGAAAGCCCCGAAGTGCTGAGAAGGGAAAAAATTAGGTTAGACTAGAGTTGTCGCCTAGCTCTTGTCAGCAAGGAGTCCTTTTCATTGCGCGTGCGAACTCATTCATCCAAGAAGCGTTCTCTTTATGACATTCTATGAAGCACCGGATTGTTGTGGAGCTTTTTTTTTATTCACCCCCCCCCCCCTCCCTCTCCCTAGGTTTCTCATTGTCTATTCTGCATTTAAGATTACAAAATTCATTTCGTTACCATGTCGAAACGCTAACACACAAAGACGTGCTGCACTTTCGTGTTGTTTTATCAAAGAACTTGATGAATACGGCAGCATTTTTTCCTCTTCTGTATCGCTGGCTACGATACCGTAAAAATGAAATTTTCCGTGTTCACAACTGATGTCAAGACTTCGTTTGTCGGTAGAAATTTGTGCCTGACATTGTATTATTATGTTAAATAGGACATTTGCAATTCAAAAAAGACATAATCAGCGAATATGTTTCTGAGAAGGAGAGACACTGGCTTCTCCGGCGGTTGGTTACAGTTCTCGTTTCGAACATTTTCTAACGCGTGGTGTCTAAGCAACTCCAAGCAAATCTATAATTGAGTTCGCAGGATTCGTTTGATCGCGGAGAATATTCGAATGATTTGTAATGATACATTTTCCAGGCGCATATTGAAGAAATGAAAGACTTTATTAGAAGGAAGATACTCTAGTAGCCAACTGGCTTAATTTAATCTCAGTATTTGAGGGAAAGTTTGAAACAATGAAGTAAAATATATGTGATACTAGGATTTTTTTAAGTAACTTCTTCGTTTCCGATTATCAGATCTGTGACGATATATAACTAGAAGTGCTAACTATAAGGAACCGATAACTGATCGAAGAAATACAGATCAGATAGCCGAAAAACGCGAATTCGAATTAAACAAATAACGGAAAAATGAAACTCATAGTTGATTAACTTGAATCTAATATTTAATAATTAGGGGTATCATGAACTCAGACAACGTTCAATAAAATATTGATTTCTAAATTTTAGAAATGCTCCAGTATACGAGATGTGGAGATTAATTAACTAACGAGGCAAGGTGCGCTGTGAATCGTGCACTCGTAGCAGTGGGATGGATTTGGGCCGTGAATGACCTTGAAGGTTCTAGAAGCAGTTGAGATAAGCATTGTTTGCTGTCGCTCGTAGTTAGTCTGTAGGCAGTTATAAAAGAAACACGTGTGAAGTCGCTTTACCAGAATAATGTCTAACGTTAAACTCGAGCAGCGCATGCAGGAGAAGATCATCATGTGTGATGAGACGCGGATTTTCCAGTACGATCCAGAAACAAAGATAGTTGATGCACTGGAAAACTACCACGTCACCGAGAATGAAGAAAGCAAGTCAAAACTGAAGCCAATGCTGATCGTTTTCTTTCTTATATCAATGGAGTGGTAATAGCTGAATGGGTGCCATAGGGTGAGACATTTAACCAACATTATTACCTTGAGGTTCTGCACAAGCTAAGAGAACGAATGAGGAAGACGAGACCCGATCTGTGGAAGAACAACGCTTGGATTCTCCATCAAGACAATGCTCCAGCCCACAGTGCACTGTCTGTAAAGCAGTATCTGGCTGATAAAAAGATCCCAGTGTTGGACCACCCACCTTACTCGCCGGACTTAGCTCTATGCGACTTTTACTTTTTCCAAAGGTGAAATCCGCATTTAAGGGCACCCATTTTCAGTCAGTGGATGAGGTAAAGGAGAAAACGGCAGCGCTGCTGCTAGCACTACTTGCAGCACTGCTTCCAACAATGGAAAATTCGCATGCAACAGTGTGTGGATAGAGGAGGGGAGTATATTGAAGGGGATGACAATTAAGTTGTACAATTGTAATAATAAACCAAAAGTTTGCAACCAGTCTCGTTATTTAATCACACCTCGTATATTTTATTTTTAAATCATCTACGAGGCCATTCTCTCTCTCTCTCTCTCTCTCTCTCTCTCTCTCTCTTTCTTTGTTATTTTATTCTTTAAGGAAGGAACACACTATCTCTTTCTAAGAAGAGAAGATCGGCTATCTAGTATTCAGATAAAAAAGGCTATTCGTATCCTAAACAGGATTCAAATGTATTTATGTGCAACGGAAGATTTAGTAGCAGAACTGCAATGATTCAATAGTAAAGGTGATGACATTTTGTGTGTTCATGAAAGGCTACATCAATTCCTAAAATGTTTACTATGTTAATGTGATGGTAGTAACTTAGAATCCTTCTGAGGAGTTGTATGCGCATAATGAATCATCCATTCAGGACAATGTAAACTGATAGCGCTTAAGACAATGACAATCTTATATGAAGAATGGAGATTAATCTCATATGAAACTTATAAGCATGGAAAGTTTGCAACATTGGTGAATGATGTAATCATTCACAAATGTAATGATGTGAATGACAGGACAAAGGTCGACCTGGGCTCGTTAGAAAAGGATAATGTCTTGATATTTGTATTAGCCGGATGTCCCAATATGTTTGACAGAATCAACTGATACAACTTTATGATAATAGCATAAAATATCAACAAAATGATAATATCATTCCTTGGGTGTTTTATCATCCTTAGTTTTATTTTTTATTCATTAATAATGTATTGGTTGCGTACTACAGTCACTTGTTGTAATAAGGGCTTAATCCTAAGTCGTCGTACATTAGAACTCCCTAATGGATTGACTTGTTTCAGAGGTATAATCAAGGCATAAACCGATAGAAGGTTATATTCCTCTATTTTATGAATATTGGGTGTTTTCTATTTCTTTCTACTGCTTGGTTGGATGTTGAAATGGTGTTGGTTATTAATTGTCTAAAATTAGTATTCCCTGACCCATGTTGACGAATTCTCTCTAATTATTGGCTGCTAAACTTGATATTAAAAAAAGTAAATCTATCCAAGTTCACAATGAAAGATTGCCACGAAATGAAGGAATAAAAATACGAAAGAGATGATATTGCAGGTGAGTTGACAAGAATCTCAACAATAGAGAGGTTTTCTTTTTTCTTTTTTTTTTTAAAGACGCTTTTATCCATCTTAGGTTTCTTTAAGGTATGCCGTTGCATTTTCTTTATCAGAGAGCACTACAACATTTTCTTTTGAAACTCTGACAAAATATCTATGCAAGGTATCCAGTTTCTCTTAAGCCATTCGACAAAGAGGAATTTGATCCCCTACTGGAAGTCAGTCCCTCAGTAAGCTGAATACTTTTTTTTTTATGAATTTTCTTTGAAATAAAATCGCAATATTTGAATATTTCTCGGACGTCTTGATCCACTCTTTGCTCCTATGCATTGATTATTTGTGACGTGTGTAATATCGTTCGTGTTTTTGTTGTTGTCAACTGAGAAATCTGGTCTGTTAGCACGAGTAGATGAAAGGAAAGAAAGTGTGAACATTCACAAGAAAAAAAAATCTTGAAAAGAAAAGAGAAAGAAATCAACCAAAGTAGTGCACATCTGTTTCTCATCGCTAGAAGATCCAGGGGATGGTGCTAATGATCAAGAAACGGCATTGAACAGCTGTTTCCAAACTGATGTGTAGAAACAGCAAAGTCGTAAAAATTAGAACTTTATCCTTTGGTGGTGCTTTGAACTCGTCCGATTGGGATTTGTAGTCGTTTAATCGATCTGCAGGTCTTGGCGATAAAAGTGTCAAGCAGCGAATCGTTTGGTCCGTAAGAGTTCGCTAATTGGTGTTGTTTTAACGACTACTGCGGATAGGCAGATGGATGGATGAGTTTTTTTCGACACGAAAGTAAAAAAAAAAAAAAAGAAAGATGTCGTGATAAACGACAATTGGAACCCCAGTAAAAAGCCGAGTTCTTCCTATGGTTTATACGCATTAGCACCATCCCCTGTTTACAGGGAACGATGAGAAGAATAGAGATAAGCATATGTTGATATTTCTTCACCAACTTTACATAAAGACGGCATTTCAGTTAAAAAAAAGACCGCCTTGCAACATTTGTGCTTTATACATATACATGCCACGTAATATTACATTTCTGTATCTCTCTTAGGCACGCGCTCTTCAAGCCATTTGCTTCTTCTCGCTCTCTCTCTGTCTCGGTTCCTTGGACTTAATTATGCATTATTCACGATCCTGATATTCAAATATTTCTCTACTAATTATCTTCTTCACTAAATAACTCTTTGAAATGATTAGTCATTTCCGTTTTTTGACCTAGCCAATCTTAAGATATTGCAGTCTGTCTGAGAGCAGGTAAGCTTTTTTTTTTTTTTTTTTTGGCAGTTTTTCTCTTTTCTTCATGGATAAATCGACAGCATAAATATAGATACTTTTTTCAAATGAAATACTCAAATAATGCCTACTTAATGCTTTACGAAAATTAAGTGTTTTTAATGCTCGATAGTGTACAAAGAGTAAAAATTGTGAAATGGCAAACGATGGTAATAAATTCTGAAAACAGTACATGAAATCTTGAATTATTATATAAAAAATAAAGGATAGAAAGAAAAATAAGAAGATACTTAGAATAATAACCCAACATAGTTATGTACGAGTAACATAGAACACTTTTGACTAAACTGATGAGATGGAGAAAAAGTCCAAGGTTCCCTTATTCAGGTGATTGTTAATTGGGATGGTTGATGAGCATAAAAGCTCAGTTCGTTGTGGGCTATGCTATTTTTATTTAGAACTGGTTCAGGAGGACTGTTTTGGGAAGTTTATGTTTATGGTGTTGTTTGACTCAAGGCACATGAACCATATGTTAATATTGGCCTGATGACGGATTTGTAAAGAAGCAATTTTTTTTAACTTAACCGATTACGTCAATTGATCAATGGGTAAAGTTGAGCAATTGCTTTGTTTCACATTTCAAGATCAGTGACCGCATTTTATAGACACTTGGTTATTAGTTTCAGACTGAGTGATCTGGTAAAAATGCCAGAAACTAAAAGGTAATAATATGACTTTTCACAGTTGAATTATTGAGGAAAAACCCAATTAATGAACCCAACTTAATTAGCTTTACAAAACAGTGGAATAAATATAATATTATAATATAGCTCAAATCTAGAACTTAGTTATCATATAGATAATAGATAAAGAATAGAGACTTTAAATGCGTTGCACACATATATATATATATATATATATATATATATATATATATATATATAAAACGCTATTGCAGGATTAGAACTTATCCTTATAAGGATTGGCTTAAATGGGCGAAGCAAGAATGCTTTTCATCTTCCCAGTTATCTGTAGACGACAGTGTAGGGATAAGGTGTTATTGAGCTATTAAAGCTCTGATCATGTTATTGAGCTATTAAAGCTCTGATCATGGCAGGAGGGTAACAGCAATAGCCGAGCCTCAGTTAGAACTTCATTGACTACATCATTGCCATTCATTGCCCTCCAAGGGTATTGGGATTCATTCCTCAATCTCTTCAACCGCCACTGCAGGATCTGGTGCATATTTCCTTATTAGGATAACATTGATTAAAAACAAAGAGGTGTGTTGCATATTTGTACACTAAATTATGAATATAATCAAATTTAATAAAAAATATTTTGATTTAAAATAAAGTAAATTATAAATTATTTTTTTTATTATACAAGGTAAAAGTGCCAAAATTAATTAATAAAACATTATTAATTTTTTTTTTACCACTGCAAAGCATGTATAGGTAAGTTATGAAATGTTGGAGTATGTCAGATATATAAGTCCTTCCCGTGTGGTTGCCGCGATAAGAATAGCACCGATGTAGCTAATGCATGTCGTACGAGGCGACTAAAATTGGTACCCAGGGAGGGTAATGAATGGCAATGCTGTAGCCAATGAAGTTCTAAATGAGGCTCGGCTATTGATGTTATCCTCCTGCCATGATCAGAGCTTTATAGCTCAATAACACCTTATCCTTACATTGTCCTCTACAGACAACGGGGAATATGAAAGCATTCTTGCTTCGCCCCTTATAAGGATATATAAGTCTAAATATCTTATATGATTTTTCTCACCACTTGTGATCTCTGCATCATTGTGTGACTTTACATGTCACATACACTTTCGGGTTGTTTTTAAAAGAATGCACTTCTTTTATATTTTCCTAGATTATTATACAAATTCTAGCTATTACTAGCCTTTAATATCATGCAGCTGCAGAAAGAAAAATGCAGGCTGGTTGTCAAACTCAGTGAAGTAGCTCTTCTCTTCTCTGGAAGAAACCATCACTTCCTCACATACTGTTCAAGGAACAGTTGAAATTGGGAGAGTTGAGGACCTATTCTTCAGCTATTACAAAAGACTGATAGATTTAAATTGTCCTCTCTTAATGCATATGACACGGATATACTGTAACTTCTATAAACTGATACCACGTAAGTAATTTAAGTGAAATAAAATGTAGGTGGAAAATGATTAATATTACTTATTTTATTCTGATTGGTAGGCTTCCCTGTTTGGATAATTAGTGCTGAGAGAAAAACGGAAATGGTAAAACTAGGCATGGACATTTTAAGCGAAATAATATAAAAAGGCGAAACTCTCTGGTACACTTAATATCAAGGTGTACATTAGCGATTAGCTCCATTCTATAACACTTTAACCACTGCGTTAGATAAGGGGGAATGGATACACCGTGATATTTTTAGATTTTGCTAAGGCTTTTGACATGGAAGACTATTGCATAAATTGGAGAATATGCGAATGGATTCTGGAGGCATGGAAAGAGGATGGCTGATTGACAGATATGGGGATTGTGAATCTGCAAGATTCAAGGCAACCAGTGGTGTGCCTCAAAGACTTCCCAATGTTAATTTCTACATTGACATTGGGAAGGATTTGACAGACGACATACAACTGTTTGCTGATGATGCAAAGATGGTAGAATAATCAGAAATACTTCTGATATGCAGTACTTCAGAAATTGTGGCTATGAGAAAATGGCTGTCAGTTCAATGTTAATAAATGTAAATTCATGCAATTTGGTGTGATTAAATATCCAATGTCGTATTATATTGGTGAGATTATGCTACAAGAAACTGATGAGGCTAGGGATTCTGGAGTGTTAGTAGAGAGGAAGTTAAAGTTCAACGATCGTACAGCAAAAATTGTAAATACAACTCAGAGAATAATGGCAATGCTGAAAGAATCTTGACATGTAAAAATAAGGAAGTCACTTTGCATCTTTACAAGGCCTTGATAAGACCTCTCTTGGACTGTTGCCTGTAGGTCTGGTATCCCGGTTTCCTTTGTGATTCTGATACAGTGGAGAGAGTGCAAAGGCCAGTGTTGAAAATGATATCAGAATTGTGGAATATTGATTATGAAGACAGATTGAGAATTTGTAGGCTGCAGACACTAGCAAACAGTAGAAAGAGGAGGGATATGACTGAGACTTACAAACTTCTGAAAGTGTCATACAGGATAGTTGATGGAATTTTTCAATTTATGGAGGGTGGTGAAAGGACAAGAGGGCATCCATGGAAGTTGAAACTGAATGCTGTCAAGAAAGGGGGGGGGGACTAGAATTTACTTCATAGAATAGTGCGTGAATGAATTCAAGAATAAGTATGACAGCTGTTGCGAATAGTTTGGCCTCTCTCGATGAGTTCCTAATTGAATGCAAGAATAAATAGATTATATATAGTGTGCTTTATAATTTCATCTTTCGTCTTATATATTTAAACTTATATATTCTTTAATAATAATTTCGTAGTCTTTTGGCCACTTGTGATGATCTGAAACGCATTTTCTGAGTCGAAATCGCTTATAATTTCATCTTTCGTCTTATATATTTAAACGATTACTCTTTTACGTGTATATATATACTTTTATCAAAAGTTAGAACATAGAAATAAAACGAGAAAAATGAAATCTTCCAATTTTCACTTCTCTTCCCTACGATCATTTAATGCAAATTATTTATCAATTTATTCTTTAATAATAATTTCGTAGTCTTTTGGCCACTTGTGATGATCTGAAACGCATTTTCTGAGTCGAAATCGCTTCTCCAGAAATTGATCAATAAAAAACATTATTGTTATCATTAGTGTGCGCCTTCCTTAGTAGACTCGATGTTTTCCATTAAGGGTCGAAGACGAAAATCGTAATGGATGATGTATTATAATTATTGGGAGCCTGAGAAGGCGAAATCGCTTTTCGAGATGGGGATTAAAAGATTCAGTTAGAATGGGATGTTTTCCAGATAAACTCTTGTCTGATATTGCGTAATTTAGCACAGGATTTCATACATAATGCATTAATATTATCAATAACGTAAGATAAGTCTTTAAAACAATCATATATATGCAGTAAAGATTTAAATTATACATCTAATTATAAGCTTAATCTTGAATTTTTCCGCTGGTTACAAAATTCTCAAAACTTGTAATGCATGCTTGTTTTATTTGTATTTTTTTTTCTTAATTGATTCTTCTTTATGCATTTTAATTCCGAAATAATCGTCCCTTACTGAAAGTACATCGATTATTCCAGACCTTGTTCATTGTCAAACAAAAGGATTAACTCATTTTAAGCTCCATGCAGAGAAGGGAGCAACCCAAGCAGCTTACAATATAAAACTTTTATTATTATTCTCCACTGCGCTTCCTTTAGCTCTTTTATTCATAACCTCGCCTCAGCTTGTCTTTAAGTTATTCTGAAGACAATCACTTAACACACCGCATGATCCTTTTGTTATGCAGAAACATCTTAAACAGCCAGGGATTTTCTATTGAAACTAGCAATTTTCTTGTAATAAATTGAGAAATTAATGATTGGTGCTGCCATCTAGTGATTTCACTCATAAATCACGTGCTTTTATGCACTAGTTTGGATAAACTTCTGCGTGATATTTGATTATGCAAGCAACTTTTTTTTAATCGATTGTAATGCTAATAGATTAATTGTCGTCACAGATAACACTCATCATATTTAGAAGCCGAAATTGTCGTCCATTTCGATAATAACCCTTATCTATGTTACTATGAATGAAACGAGAATTAATACAAATTCTGTTTTATCATCTTCAAAAGTCTTAATAATGAAACATTATTTGAGCATGCGCACATTTGCATTATCAGAATTCGTTCATTTGCTCATTGACAACAATTGTTTTCAACGTAGTGAGTCAAATGTGTTATGTGTTTTAAATCTATCACCCATACGAACAATAAACATGATTATTAGAGAATACAGGTAGATTTTATTCACTACTTCGAATAAAAATTTGTGATGTTCCTATGCTAATTAAAAAAGCTGCAACTTCTTCCTAGAAGCAGGTGGATTTGAAAGACGACACCATTGCCATCACAACCAAAGAATATTGAAATCGGCCTCCATCTAGCCAAATATACTGAAACCATATTAAATGAATCAAAGAGAAATATGCCTCCAAAACGTCAGGTTTTATATTTATTTGCTGAAAAACATCTCTTTTGAGAAGCCAGAAGAAGTAACTCTGCTATATATAAAAAAAAAATCTGTTTACTCAGTACTCCGATTTCTTGGTCGACATATACACTGTTATAAGGCTCATTGCCGTACTAACGTAGCGAATGAACAACATCAATACAGCGCGAGTAATTGCATGCAAGAAGTATCTTATAAATATTGAACTGGTGATTTTAAATAGGAAGCCATTATTAGTCCACGAGTATCAAATATGTTTCTTTTTGACCTTACTCTAGTATAGGAAAGTTTGAAGACTATATATATTCAAGACTCAGTTGATAGTTATAAATGATTTTAAAAAATGTCTTCTTGAAGGGTAAACATAATTAATAGTTATCATAGTCATATAAAATATTTATTAAACTTTTATGAAATAGATAAAATATGCGTTTAATAAAATATATTTGGATTTTTAAAAATATAAATGCATATACATTTATACACCTTCTGTCGTCTTCAATCTTTCTTCATTGTATATCTGAAGTGGATAAAAATGTAAAGACAATAAAAAACATTTCCACCTTCCATCAAACTGTGAAACTTAATCTCTCGTTGGAATTCAGAATGCATAGCATTATTGACTAAAAATTTCTCGCAGTCCTTAAAAAAAGCATCACTCTTCGTTTTATGCAGTTTCTGGGCTTTCTCAAAAACGTCAACGTACCATATTTCTTGAAGCCATTGGCACTTGCGTCGAGGCCATACCTGTTACGTTTAATATTATGGAAGACTTATGCCTGCATACAAATAAGGTAGAAAGTTGACAGATAGTGTGTGAGAGAGAGGGAATTGAAGAATAAAATTCTCTTTTTAAAATTCGGGAAAAGTTTATGCATAATGCATAGCCCATAAAGCTATTCTGAAATGCAAGTTTTTTGTTTCTGTGTGTGGGGGGGTAGTCTCACAGCGGGAGGTAGCTAACCCATACGAACCTGTAGCGTTCAATATGTTTGTTGCATTTAGCAACTACACTAGAATACAGATTCACTTGTATTTTGTAGGAGAAAACAGGGGAAACTTTGTTATAATTTTATTCTTTCGACGAGCACTAAGGCCAAATAAGCGAGATCAACTAATTAAGTGTGGCATTTGTTTCGTTTTTTTTTTTCCTCGTAGCGTTAATACCATGCAAATATATCGAACAAACTCGGGACACAACGAAATAGAAAGGAGATGCAAACAAGAGAACTCCACTTCGGAGTCGCCTTTTCTACATTATTCATCGATTCGCCTGGTGCAATTCTCCACTACCACCACGCTCGGTAGAATTATCTGATAATGTAGTCGGTTGCAATTAGCGCTTGGCTGATTAGCGTGATGAACGCAGCACGGACGCTATTAGACGTAGCGTAATAAAAGGTTGAATTAGGTCCAAGAATTGTCTGGAAAATGGGGAAACGTGCAATGAACAAAGTCTCCCGTCTCAACCATTTGAGAATTAGCAATGTCGTTATATCCCTCATTAGAGGGGAGCTTCATTCATTTTAGACCAGACGCTAAGACAAGCTGCGTGTTTTATCGAAGGTTTCTAAAGAACAATATCCAGAGGTTCAATGTAACGCTTCATTCTATTTCGCAGCAAAAATTCTAACGACATTAGAATAAAACGCGCATTAGTCACGGAAAAAAGGAGTTCGCTCGTTTGTAAGAAGTGCTAAGTCTTTTGCAGGTAATGAAACAAATGTTTTTAAAAACATTGTATGCATTATGATGGCACTGGGATGCTCTAATCTGTATGACAATCATTTTGCACTTCTTCGTTACATGTATACTCTTTTTTGAGATAAATCAATTAGAAGTGAACGAATAATACTACTCAGATTTAGCTTTTTAAGCCTTAGAATATACAAGAAATATGTGAGATTTTTTTAGGTGTGTTTGGTAAAATAATTGATTATATTATTTATTTACTTTATTTAAAATAATATATTATAAATAAATAATATAATATTTAAAATAAATTTAACAATAATTTTTTTTCCAAAACAAGCATTGTAAAATGCTTTTAATTAGGATACAGTTTTTTCCCACAATTTGAAGGTGGCAGGGTTTTTCACATCATTGAAGAGGCCCATCCGATTCGGAGTTAACAGATATAATACACTGGTCTCACATTCGTAGTCGCTTGTAATTTCAAAACAGCAAACTCTTTTACAGAAATAAATAAATAGACAGATCAACGTCGTATATCCTAATGTATTGAGCGTTTCCTTCACACAGACGGAAGAAAAAACTTGTCAACATTCTTTAGTTTGAAAACACCCTAGTTATTTTTGTACCGGGAGTGAGGAATATTGCACTGAAATTTAACTTAAGGGTTCTAGAAAATGTATGGTTAAATTTATTTTAAATATTATATTATTTAAATTTTTTAAATAAAGTAAATAAATAATATAATCAGTTATTTTACAAAACACACCTAAAATATCGCACATATTTCTTATATATTTTAAGTAAATTCATTATTATTATTATTATTGAATTCGACTTCTCGGGTAACAAATGGCAATGCTGTAGCCAATGAAGTTTTAACTGAGGCTCGGCTATTGCCGTTACCCAGCCAGGACTAGAGCTTTTAGCTCAATAACACTCCATCCACACAGATTTTCTTCATTCAGATGACGGGATAAAGAGTCAAGGACTCAGTTCTTATTCGAACTATTATTATTATTATTATCAGAGAATATATCAAGAATTCAAATCCAAAGATTCTTCTGCCAAATGTGAAACTGGGAAATTGACCAGAGGATGATGACGCACGAATTCGGTATCCTTTTTCCAATATAACAACTATCCCACCAAAATTAATGAACTCTACTTAGTTGACAACACATGTGGGTAGAGTAAATACTATAAAAACAAAATATGTGATCTGCTACTCAATTTAAAGTTAGAGAGTTTCATATTATGACTCTCACACATGGAAAAAATCCCAGCATGGAAAATCCCAGCATGGAAAAACACGTTCACTTGAAGAATACACCCCAACTTACAAGACACTACAATCAGCTTAATTATAAATCAATGTCGTGTAAAGGAAGTTATTAATTTCTTAATAATTTAGATTGAAATGTTCTGAAGAAACTTCGTACACCGGACATCAGGAACATGAATATAAAATAAGTGATTCCTGGAGTGAAGCGGTTCGAATACATAATCTGTAAAAGTGCAGACCGCTGGATTAACAACGATCCAATTGAATCTTTAAGGAGGTATCAAGTTTCGAAATATAGAAGCAAACGGAAATCATCAAGAATCTTAATAAGCCTTTGTAGGAAAATGGTTCGTTCATTTCAGACAGGAATTAGTTTGTTATCTTATATAAATTTCGAAAAAAATCCGCCGCCCCACAAGTGTTTGATTATAATAAAAGTCCAGGTAGCCCAAATACTTTTTATAGATCCCATGGACGGAATTAAAATGAAAACCATTCCATCAAGAGCTAAGAAACAATAGTCAAAACGTATAAAATTTAATATTTAAAGTTTCTTCAAAACCCAATTATTGAGAAGCGAACTTGGGATTTTAAATGCAATTCGATGTTTCCGAAATCTGGGTTCTCTTTCTGTTGGTTATCATTTAAAATGTAGTTTGTTTTTTATCTTGTATAATGATTAATTATGCGATAATGAAGTCATTCATCCCCTCCTTCCTATTAGGAAAAAAAAAAAATTACGATTCACAATAAACTCGGTGCTATTAGTGACGAGTTTGTATTTTTGCTTTGAAATATCAATAACTTCATACATTGGTGCCGTAATTCTCTTGTACGAAGAATGTACTACTAGAAATAAAAGCAAATAGGTATTACGGCTTCAGAGCTAAAGGGAAAATGGGGTATACATCATGTCGGCTTTATGTTTGTATCGAATCACATTTTGCTTGAACAGCTGAGGGTTGTAATCTTTGAGGAAGGCAGAGTGGGGGAGACTATTCCAAAGGACACAAGTAGAGGGAATGAAAGAGTTCCCCAGTGAAGTTGGTTCGGTGAGTTTCAAGATGGATTGCAAAAGTGGTGTTGCAGTGGCTCTTCTTTTAATGATTTTGGAGGAGAGTGGAGGAATAATAAGAGCACTGTCCATGAAACTATCCATAGAATAGGCATAAGGCAGACCTGAAAGTCTGTGAGAGAGGAAGAGATTTAAGTAGGTTTTTGAGAGAGGGATCATTAATCTTAAAGAGGATTTTGGAGCTCCATCCCAAACATGAGTGCAAAATTCTATGGCTGGGCGGATTCAGGCTTTGTATAGAGCTAGCAGCTATGAAGGTGTGAAGTATTGTCTAATGCGAAAACGTACAAGTTTTTTGGCGGCTGCAGAAGCATTGGTTGAAATGCGGTTGTGCCAGGAAAGATGTGAGGTGCAGGTCAGACCAAGAAGAGAACTCTGATCATGCTTGGATATCTCAGTATTACTGACGGTAAGGGAAGAGAGATGCGAGTTCTTTCTTGTGAAGGATCAGACAGGACTGAGTTTTGGTGGCACTGAAGTTTACAAGGTTGTTCTTGTCCCACTTGGATATAACTAGGAGATATGAGTTCAGGTCACTACAAGGTTTGTCAAATGAAAAGGAGGAATGGAGGATACTATCATCGGCAAAGCTATGAATAGGACCAGTGAGAAAGTTAACGATCCATTTGCAGATTGGGGGGAAGGCAGATCATAGGATAGGAGTTTAGTGAATAGGCCCTTGCGCCAAACCCGATCAAATGCCTTTGAAATGTCGAAGGGAACCACGTGAGTTTCTCCAAATTTCTCCATTTGCTTGCGTCCGGAGGTGGGTGGTGAAAGCAAGATCGTGAAATGCGGAATCCATAATGCTGTGGTCACTGATTAGTGGGTATGACTCTAGCTGGTTCAAGTATTGTTTTTTGATGACCCCCACCATAATTTTAGAGAGAACAGAAGTAAAGGATTTGGATGGTAATTAGTTGGTTGACTTTTATCACCTTTCTTTGGAATGGACTGAATGTGGACCTGCTTCCATGTTGTAGGGTTGATGTCAGTTGAAGAAAGATAGATTGAAGAGGCGATACAAGATAGGTGCTAGTTGTGGGGCAAAGTTGTTTTAACACAATAGGTGGGATACCATCAAGACCATTTGTATTCAGGTTGTTAAGGATTCTTCGGATTTCGTTTTGTCGGAGGACTATGGGAGACATGAAGGGAAACGTTTTTGGTAGTGAGGAGGGAACTTTGCCCAGGTCATCAATGCAGGAATTTGAAGAGAAGAGTGATGCCAGTAAGTTGGCTTTGTGTTTGGGTAAGATAACTACAGGACCATCCAGATGTGAGAGTGGAAGAAACCTGGGTAGGCAGATTTGGACTTGGTGATCCTTTTGCAACTTGCGAGTGGGCAGATGGATTTTGGTCTAGAGAATCAACTACGTTTTGGTACTGAGAACCAATGCTTGGATGGTAGCTGAGAATTTGGAGTGGAATGAGGAACGAAAGCCTTCATTCCTGTTATTCGGTCTGAGCAGGAGTTTGGATCAGAAGATTTGAAGAAATAGTCGGATCATGGGAAGGAGGAATAGAAGTCAAGGAGGTCCTCCCAGTTGACACCCTTCTAGTGCCAAAGGACACGAGACCGTGAAGTGGTGGGTAAAGATTGTTCTGTAGCAAAATAGACATATGAGCTTGTGGTCCGCGTTACCAAGAGGAGAACCGACAACTACACCTAGAAGGGGAGAGCTTGTTAGGAAGAGGTCAAGTGTGTTGCCAAATTGGAGTTGGTTGTCAAGTATTCTGGTAGGAAGATCGATGATCTGAGAGGTCGTTGCTAATAGCAAACACCTCAACATTCCTGTTCACTTGGTCGGTGAAACTGGAGAAGGTGAGCCAATGTGAGTTGTGGACATCCAAGTCCCCAACAAGGATGACCTCACTCTTTACGATTTGGGTACATACATTGCAGAAAGTCGAGCTTTACTTGAACTAATTAGCCTTCGTTTGAACCACACATAGGGTGGTTCAAAATTCCACGTACAAACTTTGAGGGGAGGTAGAGAACATCAAAATCAACCATATTGACATAGGAAAGTATGACCGAAACGCCACCGGAAGATACCAACAGGGACACAAACATACAGAAATAACACAAGGCAGTAAGTAGTGTAAAAAACTTTATTAGGTGTAACTGAACAGTTCAATAGTAGTTGGATGCATAATATTGTTTCACATCAGGTGCTCAAAGTTACGACCATTAGCAGTGATGCATGCCTGACGCATCGATTGCTGTACATTTTTGAAAATACCTGGAGTTTGCCAGATATTAGCAGCAGGGATGGCGATTCTTGCCACGAGGTCCATGTCAGAGGCAACAGGTGTTTTTCGTACACCATGGCTTTAAGGGTTCCCCCACAGAAAGAAATCAATGCTTGATGAATTAGGTGAGCGTAGGGGCCATGCGACGGGTCCATCACGCACAATTCATCGAGCCCCAAAGGACCTGTCCAAATACTGACTCACAGAAATGTCAAAATGGGCTGGAGCTCTGTCGTGTTGGAACCACATCTGCCGACGCACAGTCATTGGAACATTGTTCAGTAAATCCGACAGAACCTCTTCCAGAAAGGTCCGATACTTCTGGGAGTCCAGTTGGGGCGGTAACAGGTATGGGCCGACTAAACAGTCAGCGACGATACCTACCCATACATTAATGGCGAAGCGTTCTTGTGCAGCATGTGATCGCACATCGTGTGGGTTCTCATGGGCCCACACATGAGCATTGTGGTGATTGAAGACCCCTTCGCGGGTAAATGCAGCTTCATCCGTGAACAAAGCACAAGTTGGAAAATCCGAGTCTACGGCACTTTTCTGCAGAAACCATTGCACGAATTCCACACGTCGAGGATAATCTTACGGCCATCAGTAACTGGACCGGTTGCAGATCAAATGGATGTAAGGACTCAGAGTGCAAAACGCGCAATACACTGGATCGAGATACTCCTATAGCAGAGGCAACGGTACGTGTGCTTGTCTCTGGATTATTGTCCATCGCATGCAACACCTCCTATTCCATGGCGGGATTTCGCGTCGATCGTGGCCGCCCACTATCATGCCTGTGATCCCTGAATGATCCATAGTCACACAAATTCTGATGCAAATGCGCAAACATCTGGCGATGTGGTGCACGTCTGTTTGGATATCTTTCGCGATACATTCGTACAGCGGCTCGTCCATTACCTTCAGCTAACCCGTAAACGTGGTGCATGTCTGCCATCTGAGCGTTCGTAAATCGACGCATGTTCTTCGTACGACGTCGAAAGCTCGAATGAGGAAGCCCCCAATTGCTCACCTGAAGCGCTGGCGAACAGCGCCACCTATCACTTTCGGGTGGCGTTTCCGATCATGCTAGTTAGATAGACTGATTTAATCCGCAGAGAAGGAAATCGACTAGAGGATGAATCAGAAATATCAGAGTCCTTCTCATCATACAGCAATGATCCAACCAAAGTGAATTAGCTTTTAGTTGACAAGGATTATTGATATTATTATATGTCCCTACACTAAACACTACAAAAGTGTCCTGAAGGTAGTCCATTATTCCTAGGAAAATTAGAATGGGTTCATGTCATCCCCCCCCCCCCACACACACACCTCCATTCAGCTTAATTGTGATCAATGTCTATTAAGGAAGTTTATTTTTTGCCACGTGATTTCACCGCTTAGGTAAATACACATCGTGAAACATGTTAATATTATTCTGAAGTTGTTAACATTTATGAATGGTGGTTATAACTACCGCACACGTTTTACAAAATTTCGAGAAAATTAACTCCAGTTATAATTTTGGCGTTGCTTGATTTCTTTACACTTATTTTAGAAATATGTTTTGCACTTTCCGTGTTGAATTTTCAAACACGTATCGTAGAGTAAGCAGTTCGTTACTCGGGCCACGGTAGCCTAACTGTCAACGCGTTTGCTTGCTGAACAGACGCGCTGGGTTCGATCCCAGCCACAGCCTTTCTTCTGGAATTTTCTGTTCAGTTCTTGAGTTAGTCGGTCTCAAGCCGTGGTCGTGAGGTTTCTTCCGGTAATGCCCGGTTTCCCCTCACCTACAGAAAAGCCGACCAGAGGACATACGCAGGAAGCAGTCAGAAAAATAACGGAGTGAGTGGTGGAGGCGTATGCTAAAGTTCACGGCGTTTTTTGCCGTGAACTTTATCCTACGTCTACCCACCTGACGTCATTCACAGCATGGTGGTTGAGGTCAGGTTTTGCTCCCGCGTATAATAATCGCTCATGTACGTGTATATTTGTTGTGGCATAAGTGAGAAGCACTGCACATACCTAAAACGTATTTCAAATCAAGCTTCAGTATGTCTCGTTCTTTATAATGTCCTAGAATTTTCATCTGAGTCCATGGAGTACATTCTACGTTAATATGTAATGAGTGTTTTGATATAATCTAATTTTTGATATCTGATCTACATACGAAAGTCACAAGTCCTGCAGTGCATTAGTGCCGTGTGGGGCAAGAGGAATACAAGAAAAAATAGATCAGTTTTTTGAAATATTTTTCATGTTACTCCTCTAAACTCTAAAGGTGGATGGTGAAAGCTAGAAGATCAGCTGTAAATCGCGAGTGGCAGAATCCACACTGCTAGTTTCTGATTAATTGGTATGACTCTAGGTGGTTCAAAAGTTGGTTGACTTTTATCACCTTTCTTTGGGATGGATGTGGACCTGCTTCCAAACTGTAGGGTAGATGCCAGTTGAAGAGGAGATACATGATGGATGGTGTTATTTGTGGGGCACAATAGGTGGATATCATCAGGACCCGATTATTTTTTGTGTTCGTATTATTGAGGATGCTTTGGATTTTTTTTTTGTCGTAATACTATAGGCGACATGAAGGGAGCCGTTCTTGGTAGTGGGGAGGGAACTTTTCCTAGGTTTTCAATGCACGAATTTGAAGAAGAGTGATGCTAATAAGTTAGCCTTGTCTTTGGGTGAGCTAACAACAATACTACCCTCGGGATGTGAGAATAGTAGAAACCTGCGCCCAAGGGACTAGAAGGAGCATCTGCCATTTGGGCAAAAGGCGAGTTTGCAACATTTTACCCTTTCAAAGTCTGATTTGGTGACGATTCTTTTGCGACCTGCGGTATACGAAGAGTGGGAAATTGGAGTTTGGTCTTGAGACATTCGTGGTAAGCTGAGATTTTTTCTTTTACACTATTGGCACACTTTTTTGAGAACCAGCTTGGATGGTGGTGGCAGAGAATCTGGAGTGGAATGAAGGATGAAAGCCTTAATTCCTGTTACTCAGTCTGAGAAGGTGTTTGAATCAGAACTGAAGGCAATAGTTGGACCATGGGAAGGAGGAATAGAAGTCATGGAGGTCCTCTTTTTTAGCACCCTTGTAGTCTTGTGTCCTTGCTAAAGAACACAAGACTGTGAACCGGTGGGTGAAAGTTGTTCTGTCGCAAAAGAGACGTATGAGTTTGTAATCCGAGTTGTTAAGAGGAGAACCGACAACCAGAGTACACCTGGAAGGGAAGCTGTTAGGAAGAGGTCAAGTGTGTTACCAAATTGGAGGGGATTGTCAGGTATTCTGGCAGGAAGATTGATGATCTTAGATATGTCATTGCTGATGGCAAACACCTCAGCCTCCCTACCTGCTTGATCAGCGATACTGGAGAAGGGGAGCCAGTATGAGTTGTGGACATCGAAGTCCCTAACTAGGATGGATTCAGTATTGACTGCAGAAAGTCGAACTTTAGAGAGCTTTACTTAAACTAATTAGCCTTCTTATATAGAATAGATCTGAGCGAGCTAATTTATATTTAATCTCAGTGGGTATAGAAAATAGAAGAGCTTTCAGTTCAGCCTTGTTATTTTGTCTTTCGATGATAAGTTAAAATATCGAAAGTGAATAGGATTTGGTTTAATTGTGCTGCAATATTTGAATTTTATCTACATACAGAACCGGACTCACCTTCATTTCAATGGAGGTAATGAGTCCCGTATGTCAATTGTTTTTAACCAAATTTTATAGGTAAAAGAGGAGACTACGAAAAAATGGGTGTGAATCCTAGACATTGGTTGAAAGACTAACAATTGATTTCGGTGACATAATCCGCGAAGAAGGAAATCAAGAATTAGTTTTTAATTCAATTTTAGGTATCAGTAATATTAGCTTAAATTTGTAATTACCAAAGACCTAAAAGTCAAGTGTTTTAATTTCACATTATCAGCTTAATTGTGTGATCTCACCGCTTAAGTAAACACACATTGTGAAACATTATTCTGAAGTTGTTAACATTTATGAATAGTGGTTATAACTGCTGCACATGTTTTATAAAATTAACTCCAATTATAATTTTGGCGTTGCTTGATTTCTTTACGCGTATTTTAGAAATATGTTCTACACTATCCGTGTTGGATTTTCGGACACGTATCGTAAATTATTCCGGGCCACGGTAGCCTAACTGTCAACGCGCTGGGTTCGGCCACAGCCTTTCTTCGGAATGTTCTGTTCAGTTTTGAGTTAGTCGTGAGGTTTCCCCTCACCTGCAGGAATCACAGCTTTTTTTTTTGCCGTGAACTTTATCCTACGTCATCCACAGCATGGTGGTTGAGGTCAGGTTTACTCCTGCGTACAATAATAGTTACTGTGTCACCAGTAAGAAGCGTTCGAAACGGTGTTGACACTTAAGCTTCGGTATGTTTCTCACTCTTCACAATATGCCTTAATATATCAACATTACGTGTATTAAGACGATCAATATATTGACTATCCTGATTTATACTAGAGCGATGTAGTCTTCTTTATTATATATATAATACGTTTATGCTTGTTTTAAATTTGAAACTTTAAAAATCTTATTTTAAAGGCTTTCCCCTTACTGCAGCAATCGAAACTGATTACTTTTTGAATTGTCTTCTTTAAGAGAGTTCCTCTCGGAATGGTTAATGAGTTGTAATAATTAATATATTCACACTGGACACTCAGAGTTATATGAAAGAATATCTTTTAATTCGAGCTAAATATTTGTTTTTCGGTAATCACATTCCTAACCCTAAATAGTTTTCGTCTAGGTGCTTGATGATAGAATGCTAATGAACAAAGGAACCCCAATATAAGTCAGAAATCACGAGTTCAATAACATTTCGATGTAACTAACTACTGCATTGCTTTCAATCTGATGGATACTATTCTGTCCTGCTACTAATTGTTGATTGAAAGTATATATATTTTGTTCTTTAAATTGAATTGATATGCAATTATCATGATTATTTATCTATGTCCACTCCGGTATAAAAATAAATAGAGTAGAGTTGATATCGTACACTCTGTTTTGCTTATACAACTTGGTTCTGAGATCTTTCTTAAAATGGCTGAGAAACATGGAGCACTTTCTACTCCAGTAACTTTGATGACTTAGGATATAAGGAACGACATCACCTTATCACGAAAGTATGGACTGCATATATAAATACTGATTACAGAATGTAATCACTCTACACTCATGTTTTTTAATAGATGGTTGATTTGATGTTTATATTATGTTCTTTAGCGTAAAGCTGTAATTGCAATATTCATCTAATTATTTAAATTAACTTTAGCAACCATGTTATTTCCAGCATATCTAATTTGCTAAAGAACTCTATTGGATGAGTATGACATGAAACAGATTTCATGATTTACATGTAAATTGTCTTTTATTTTTCACAGTTCAGACATCTGCATTTCACCAGAATAATTATATATGCTCTGGAGATATTTTCAGAAATTCTTTCAAGAATGTTAATTGAGTGGATTTTAATTATTCTCAAAAACGGTACTAAATAATAATGGAAACGTGTCTTACTCCCAGGTAATATTCAACAGCACATGCAATTACTGTACAAAAATAATGTCAATTTAGGTTGTTGTGTATTAGGGTTAACCGTGATGATATTTATGGGGGGGGGGACGTTATTCAAAGAATAAAGTTTGTAGTGTTGATACACAAAATATTCATAGTTCAATTAAAAGCAATATAAAAATCTGCATTCCTGAGAGAAAGAAGAAGGAAACGAATATTCTATACATTTCTGTAAGAAAATATAATAAAAAAAATCCAATTAAAATGACACACAACAATAATATTAAAGAACCACTGCATTTGATTATGTTACACTTGTAAACGTTTACTAAATATGACCTAACTCTTCTAATAATATAGTGGGAAATACTTAATGTATTCTTGGAACAAATTTATTAAGGATATTAAACAACGAAGAGAGAGAGAGAGAGATACATATGAATAGAAATTATGGTGTCATTCAAACTTAAGTAAACACTGATAAAAATAATAGAAAATCAACTAGCTTTGATGGTGGAAATGTGAGGATTATAATTTTAGAAATTATTGAGGGAAAACAAGGATATCCATTACATATTGCACATATACAGGGTGGTTCAAAATTCCATGTACAAACTTTGAGGGAAGGTACTAATAGGGACAGAAATAACACAAGGCAGTAAGTAGTGTAAAAAAACTTTATTAGGCGTAGTTGGATACATAATATGGTAAACGAAGTGCATATCTGCCACCTATCATCATTTTCCGGTCATGCTTTCCTATGTGAATATGGTTGATTTTGAATCACCTTGTAAGTATGTAATGATAGCCACTTAACCAGAACTGTCAAAAATAGTAGAACAGGTGACAGAGTTTAATTTAGGATGCATATCTAAAGAAATTTCAGGAAACTAAAATTTTATAAAATATAATGGCCACTCCAACGCTATAATATGATTCACAAATGAGATTGTAAGAACAAGAGTTACATAAGCGGAAGCAGACAAGGAAGATCATTCAAATTATAATGAAAGAAAACGTGTATCGAAAACAGTGAAAATGCTTAAACCAATTTAAGACGATAAAGTTCACAAGATATATATATATATACACATGTTCGGATTGCACTGTCAGTCTTTATTACTGGTTGCAGTTATAGAAACTCAGTGCTCTTTCGATAAGGAAAAGTTTTCATAAGAGTAGTTGGGATCTTACAAATATTATATTACTTCTCCGTTTAGTAAAGTATTAACTAAACATCAGCATGCTACGTTCTTTACAAAATATACCTGATTTGAGAAAAATTTCTAAATTGTGTGTACTTTATAACTACACACTTCCTACATCATTAAATAATTTTTACGTTGCTTTATAAGTTAGCAGCCAAAGTAACTCTTCTATCGGTGTCGAATTGATATCTTCTGATTCTAAGATTCAACTGTTGTTCCTTTAAAGTTGAAACATCGAATGTAAATAAGACTTGCCCTTTTGGCTTGGAAAGTTAACCAAGATAACTGTGTACTAGACGTTCTTCAATGATCGTGGAGAAAAATATCATTTTGTGAGTTATGGAAAACCCACATCACGTGCATGCCTTCCATATTGGATTTCTATGATTCAAGAAAGTTTGGTTACCTATAGCAAAGACATTCAAAATAATTCTCTGAAGGATAAAGGGTGGTTGGTCACGTACGTTCTTATGCATATAAAACGAAACAGTATATTGATCTTGCTGGATGAATGGGAAAACAAATTTTATTTTAATGCAGCTGGAAATGAAAGAACTGCATTTGAGTTTGTTTTAGTAATAATTTCTGGTTTACATGATGTTTTGTTCACAGTGCTTATGTAGAGTTTGCAATTAAAGTGTAATTTCCTATTCAGTATATATATATATTTCATTGCACTGAAGCAGTGCAATATTATTAAAATAAGTCAGCTACTGGAACAAATCTGAAAACATCACCAGAGTTACAGATCGGTATTATCAACATAATCTTCTTGAATGGCAAAGAAATGGAGCTAGCAGAGGAATTAGATAAGTACCAGATCGACATAACAGGGGTGACTGAAACAAAAACTGGTGAAATGTTTCTGAGCAATAAATACAAAATGTTATATTCAGGCAAGCAAAAGAAGGAGCAGCCATAGTATTCAACACTAAATACGAGTCTAATCTTCTTGAATGGCAGGCAGTCTCAAGTAGAGTGACGTGGGGAACTGGACAATGAGACTTATTTGTGCCCATGATTCTACTAAGATAGAAGTGGAGGAATTTTTTGAGGCTTTAGAGAAAGCAACTGACACAATGGAAAAGTTGGGGATCTAAATGTCAGACTTGGAGAAAAGAGCAAAGCTAATAATAATGGCAAATACCTGTTGGATTTCTGCTCAGGACATGGACTGGTTATTACTAACACCATGTTCCAACATAAAAATGTGCACAAATTCAGATGGAGAGAAGAGGCAAGGAATAAGAAAAGTCTCATTGACTATGTTATTGTTGATAGTGATGTTTTCTCCTTGGTGCAGGATAATATTGAAAAGAATAACATGTATGAAAGTTGAGCAGCTCTCAGATATGAACTGTAGACTAAAATACACACAAAGATTATTGGGAAAAAAACCCTGATTAATTCAGTCAGAGAGGCATGTGGTGAGGTTTTCTACAAGGATAGAAAAATCAGAACTCCATGGTGGACACAGGAAAAGAAAAAAAAATATCAAAAGTCATGGGAGGACTTTGGCAAGAACATAAAAAATAAATATCAAGGTGGCGGCAAAATATTCTGGAGGTTGTTGAAGAGTGGTGTAAAAGGAATTAGAGATGATATTCGACCAGAATATCATCTACTCCTGCTTAAGACTTTTATATTATACCACCATACTTGAGCATTTGTGGTCAAGTATGGTGGTATAATATAAAAGTCTTAAGTGGCTGCACTGTATATATAGTTTAGAGTGACGAATTCCCGATGATTAGAGTATAGCTGTCATAGTACCCATATATATAAAAGGGAAATAGAGTTGAATGTGAGAATTACAGAGGTGTGTTCCTGGTAAGAATTGTGGAAGAACAAGCTGGATTCAGGATCAGATCTTCACTTTACGATAAATAGTTGAGAAATCATGGGAATATGACAAGGTACCAAGAGAGAAGCTACTCAATACGTACAGTTATATGGTGTCCCATTGACACCATATATCGAATCTCCTCAAACTTGGTTGAGTTGTAAGTCAGCAGTTAGAATTGAAGATGGCTTAATGTTAAATCTGGTGTGAGACAAGGATGTTCATTATATATATGGACCACATTATGAAGGAAAGTGGTATTAAACATGATATCAAAATTGGCGATGTTATACTTCTAAATAAATCCACTGAAAGATTCCCTGACTAAATTGAATAACTGTTGTAATAGAAATTGTACGAAGGTCAGCATCGAAAATGTGAACGGAGAACCTGTGGAACAACTAAAACATTTCAGCTACTTAGGCACGATTTTTAGTGAAGATGGTAAATTCAATATGGAAATAGACAACCGAATCAACAAAGCTGGTATGGTAGGGAGTCAGTTGAATAACAGAGAAATTAGCTGTATACAAGACAGTGTTCAAACCAATTTTAACTTATGGACTGAGAGCTGGGTCAGAAGTAAAACACTTGACCTAAGATTATAGTCTGAACAGATGGCAATATCGTATTAGGAAAACGATCAAGATAGGTTGATTGATGCGGTAAAATGTGTCTTAGAAGACAGAAATAAATATAAGATCTGATAATGTTGGAGTCTTGACAACTGAAAGACTGGTTTGAGGAAAATTGTAGATAAGTTAATAATGATGTAAATTTTTCATGTAGTACTATCATACCCTGTACACCCCTTGAGGTTACATTAACAAAAGTATTCCAATTTTTTGATAGTTTAATCTGATATTCTTCATTAGAAATACAATGTAGCGTGTTAGCTATTGGAATTTATTCTCACTGGCTCTGTTTTCTTTAAGTTCATTATTTTGGTAACAAGATCTAACTGTATTTTGAGTACACTTGCATTTCTGTGTTATGTACGCACTGCCATTCTTCTATTTATTTATTTAATCCATTGGGTTTCGCTGTTAAATATGGTCAACTTCTTTTTGAAATATATACACGATGAGTTTTTAGATCATTTGTTTTTGGTTCCCCGTATTAATATTGAAAATTGCACACACAAAGCTCAATATCATACTTTTGTGCAGTTATCCGCTACAAAAGAAACGGTTTTATAAATTTCGCTTACTGCACTAATCCCCTTGGTTTCTTATACGAAACTCACAAGGGATTAATGTCAGAATATTATAAAATTTCTTGGTAATAATGTTAATGCATTACTTTTCAGAAAAAAAAAAGAACGTGTTTCTATAGTCCAATCATTGCACCTTTTGCTGTTGATTTTTAAACTAAAAAGGAGGTGATAATCTTCAACATTGCCGAAGCTCATCTGCTAGTCAAGTGTAATAATACGTTGTTAGCAGTTTCATGTTTTTAAAAAACTGCTGACCACACGTTTCTGCGCACTTACTGAGTTTATAACATCACGATGGCCTACAAGTCTGAATTAGATGTTTACAGAATATTTTAATGAAATGTTTGGGAGGAAACTATGATTTTTTTTTCTAAAACCTTTCAGACATTGCACTATATCTCTTCATCGTTTATTTATAATGAATAGAAAAATGCGTAGTGTAACATGTCAGTCTGGTTTCGAATCAAAAATATGAAAATACAATTTTTTCCAGGTCTTTAGTAATTTTTATTATAAATATGATGCAAGGACATAGATGAGCTGCCTGCTATCCTCTCTCAAGTTTATTCAATCTGTCGTGTGGATAAAATATACGGGAGGGGGTGGAATTACGGTCTGAGACCGGTAGTTCAGACTCTAAACTGCTTATCAGCAATATTGATAAAAATAACAATTTCACTTTCCTTGGCACATCGAGAGAAATTAAGATGCTAAGAGGTTGCATTTTAATCTCGTCTTTCTAGTAACATTTTTTATTACCTGGAAAGTTGTGATATAATCACAAGAAAGAACGTAAGTTAATTTCATAACTTTGCTACTAGTATGCTCTTTCTTGTGGTTATATCGCCCCTCTCGTATGTATTATACTTAAACCACGATTTTCACACAGCACGGATTAAATGGTTCCTAAAAACGTACCAATGACTTCATAATGGAAGAAAAATATGAATCACACCCCTAAGGAAACGCTTCATTATTACCACTGACGAAGTCTCTTCTATCGAAATGACCACCATATTGAAAAAATGCACGATTAATCCCTAACGTTTCAGCAGCAGGTTTTATGGTAGAATGAAGATTGACAAAATATACATATAGGCTTTCGATATAAATAAATGTTTGGTTTAAAAGACATCGCGTAGAATTTTAAAATGACCATATCAGCTTAGGGATTTCTGATTCTCCAAGAAAAAGCGATATTTTTTGTCTTCGTGCACGTCAAAAAACTGGACTAAGAATTCACATTTCCTACATTAAATTAGGAAATATTAGAGGAATTACAATAAATCATAATTAGTATTCCTGTCTTCAACGAATAATCTCAACTATGTTAATAGTGTCCGACATTGCCCTTAAATATCCACAACGATAATTCAACTAAACTTTCGTCATTTCTCTTGGACTAACTACAGCAAAATTCTGTTAAAATTTTAATTAGAACACCAATACAACGACCGAATAAACATCTTTCTAATTGTGAATACTTATAAATGTATAATCATGAGTTCTTACACTTGAAAGTGCATCAGCAACTGCCAAATATATTCTATATAGAAAGAATAACTCAGTTTAAACTATGATGACTTCAGTAATCAGCCATTAAGTTTTCCCTAACGGAAAAGGGTAACCTGATTTTGTATAAACTCAAAAAACTTGGCTAAACATTTACAGAACAACCAGATAAGATAATATGCCGGACCTTTCAATAAAAACAATATATAAGCACAAAATGAGTATATCGTAATTAAAATGGGGGGGTGAGAGAAAGCGTATCTTTTTTTTAAAAGAATTAACAAATATCAAACTACATTAGAAAGGAGAAATTTATAAGATTGTCGAATCCTGTCTTCTATTCTGAACGATTTTTATTCAACAAAATCTCTCACTTCGTGGTGCAGAACCCACGCATTTTTAATGCTATAATAGGTAAATATTTTGAACTAGAACATGTAATTCTCAATAAACAGGCAGTCCAATACTTTTGCAGGGATTACTCATAACGTATTATATAATACTAGACTGAGATGCAATGGATTCAGCATTGGTCAAGAAGGCTCTTGATGGGAGGCTGAGGATACTATGCAAGTATTCGTGAAAATGTTTCTGATCATCCCATATTTGCTTTGCCAATTTCTTAATGCGGTTTTCTGTATTGTAGAATACAATTATCACTCCTCAGGTTTTGTTAAACTTAATTCATAATGCTATGTTTCCATAGCAACCGAGAGTTTGCTGTAAACTATCAAATCATACTCATAACTGCAATGGAAAAAATATCCGGAATTAGGTTTAACGAGATGCAGTGGTCCGAATACTTAATCAAATAAAGGATTCCTGTTTATGTGCCAACCATTTTTTTAATAATTCTACAAAGAAATATTTGCACTTTCCAATAAAGAACATCGTCATAAAATCCGCTTGAAAGTTTTATTCAGAAGTACGTCGATAGTTTCTCAACTTAGTTTTGCTTATTGCATGCAGAGACACCGTCTACAGCGAATAACTAAAGCTATCAGGAGTGTACAGGAAATAAAGTTTCGATTTTCTGTAGAAATGCTGTTGGTTTTTCTTACTGGTGATGGCAAGTTTTATCTGGTTCAATATCGGGTTGCTATTGAATCTAAGAAGTATCGAGATGCACTGAAACATCTGCCGACGCAGATGTTATTTTAGGATGTCAGAAATACCATTTTTGTATCGCTAAAATGTCTAGAAGGAACGTCTGTGGGGTGCCTACAACGCTGTGTGCTGATTTTCTTTAATAACGTTGATGGTTTCTACACAATGTTCGAAAATGATAGAACACACACATCTTTCATGGGTGCTATGTACTTCAAGATATTGTGAAATCCAAGCTATAAATAAAAAATTGCAATTCTTCATCTTGTTAAGAATAACACATTTGCTTACACGAGTAATGATTTAAGTGAAGTTCCTAAGGCAAGAAAAATTACGATTATCATAACAAATAGTGAATTCTGTGTTAACGTATAGAATTCAGCTATTCTAACATTTGCCGTCTTGAATGGTTAGAAAAGTCGTTTAGAAAGTAGAAGACAAATAAAGGGTCGTACAGGAGCAAGTCTTTATAGCTCACTTCCGGTTATTTCCTTTTACGATAGGATGAACTTAATGAAGTTCTCTCAAAATTAAATATCGCGCTAAATTACAAAGGGGGAAATTCGCACATACTGGGTAATCAGGGTGCTGAGCGTGGAATTTCGTGATTAACCTTCTGCGCAATGTGATTATTTTACTTCAATGAACGTAATTGGATCTCTGCGAGGGAGACGAAAGACCTAGGTGTTACTCTGGGAGTTTTGCATTTAAAAAAATATAATGATTGGTATGCTTCGGAAAAGTGCATCATCAGTGTTAGCTAAAAAAAAATATAAGAATACTGTTATATGTACAGGAATATATAAGGACTGGCTTAAAGGGGCGAAACAAGAATGCTTTTCATCTTCCCCCGTTATCTGTAGGGATAAGATGTTATTGAGCTATTAAAGCTCTGATCATGGCAAGAAGGTAACAGCAATGTCATCCATCATTACCCTTGGAGGGTAATGATGGATCACCGCATCTCACGGTCAATTTAATTCATACAACAGTATTCTAGCATAACCGTCTAAAACAATATATAACATATGATAAATAAAGAGGTGTATTTAAAATTATCAATTTATTTTGTTATTTACAAAAAACTTTTTTTTTTCTTAAAGTATATAAATTAAATTTAAAATTACTATATTTTTTATTTCGTGAAATTTACTGTAATTCAGCGCGCTGGTTACAACCACACAAAACTAATTGTTGTTCTACCAATTCATTCAACGTCACATGCAGTTAGTCTAGTGACAGGTCGAGCAATCATTTTTCAGACCGTGTATGTGGGTTGTGTTTGACTTTCTCTGTATTTCTCGTTCTTGACTATGAAGAGTGTCACTTTCACAGCCCTTACAAAAACTGAACCCCATGATAGCATAAATAGAGCTGTCTGAGACACTGGTTACAGGTTTGGCAAAGTGTGCTTTGAGGAATTGTCACTTGCGATGTGCTCTACTCAGAACATGATGTCGGTGCACAAAAGAGCTGTTTTTTCAAAAGCAACTACCTATGAATAGGTTTTAAGAATTGGGTCAAAAAACAGCTTGACTACAAGCCTTTCATACACGTTATCTTTTATAAAACGTGTAAATCGCCTAGAAATACGACACAATAACATGTTTATGCCATTATTGATGGGATTAAAGTTCGTCTTAGAAATTCATTACTAGCAAACTGATAGACCAAATCACAGAGAATACGTAATTGTTTATTGCCTGCAACCATATTTTGTCTTCTGGTTATTATAATCTATCGTCTAATGAGAAATTTTATTCGCAAGTCTCTTGACTCGAGAGGTTTCGCTTAATCCGATTAACATCCATTTGCAATTATCGGCAGAAGATTATGTAAAATGCTCGTTTTCTTATTTCGTTGTTCTCAAAGTAAATTCTGTAAACAGCCGAGCTCTTAACGAGATTTTTATTTTAACACCTACTAAGCTGACACAATCTGATATTCTTAAATGGATTATTATATAATTAAAAATATGGTATATTAGAAAAGTTGAATATCTATCAAATTTTTCTTCTGAAATATAAAATTAAATATCATTTGAGTTGAGAAAAATATAATTTCAAGACGTTTATTAACATCTTGACCTATTTAACTTCGTGCTGATAGCTTTATGTGATACTAACGATACTAGAGGAATGTCTTAAGTAGAGAAGGCTAATATCAATATTAACATACAAATTACCATTCTTCTTCTTTATTGAATTTATGTTAAAAACGTTGTTTAAACAATCGATCCAATATTGTAAGATTTTTAAGAAGTGTGACGTATTAGGGAATAAGTACACAAGTTGATACCTCAAACTTTAACATTTTTCTACAAGCAGGAAAAGTTATTACCGCAACATCTTTAAATATCTATTAAGAGGCTTATATTTGCATAATAATGTATAAACGAAAGTACATAAGATATTTTTATCTTTGGTCTAACTACTTGGAACAATTTCTCTGAAAAATGTTCAATTAGTTTTTTTTTTGATAGTGGTAAGAATGAATAAAATTGATTTTAAGTGTAATTGAAAGAAATAATGCGGTTAAAATTGTTATGATGCTACTATTAATTATTTTAAAAGGTGTTAAAAGAAATAACCATAATACTTATCATTTATTTTCAATAACTCAAAAACAAAGAAATAATAACATTAAGTATTTCAATTAAGAGGATATTTTTAGTCTTGTTTCTACTATAAGAGCATATTTCCTTTGGTGCCATTATGGAGAATTCAAGATAATCACTACCACCATGCAAACTCGCACTTAATCCTTAGTGATGTCAGCATAGTTATTTGCAGTTCATATTACACACACACAGCGACGGAGCAAAGTGGTTTTATTGTGTATCTCTTAGTAAAATCCAGGTCATTCACCCCCTTTTACTGTTATCACAGAGTCGCTATAGCTCGCAAAAGAATTTTTTAATAAACGACACCTGAATAATCTTGTCTGTTCATCTCAACACAACGTAATTGGATTTACCCACAGCAAATGACAAAATCATAAGAATCCAAAATGAGTATTTGCTCATTATTGTTTCTCCAATGGCAAATGACAGATAAAAACTTCGACAATAATAAAAAAACGGTAACCTCATCCGCCTCTTCCTCTATTGCCATAGATACACCTTCCAGAAGCACGTGCCAAATCAATAACCCAAGAGATTGCGATCGCAGCAAAAATCCAATTAGAATCCACTTTTGATTCTCTTACACAGGGAAAACATTTCTTCTAAGGGTTCCGAAGAATGCTACTTAATTGAACATCGAGCAGCTCACTAACAATGCACCACGTGATTCGCACTGAGTAAACACAACATGGAAGCCGTAAAATTTGATAATAGCTGAAGATAAGTCGGTATACAATACGTTACTATTAGAGTGAAAAACGCGATCGCTTGAAGCCAGAGATATTAAAGGTTTAAATCTTAGTGGTGATCTATTTGAAACCCGTTTCGAGTAGTTAAAGTGGCAGGACCGTGAATCAAATGAAAAGTTCATTTTTTTTTTGTTTTATTTATAACTCCTTTGCAGCTAATCACAAATTATCCGTCAAGTGACCCAAAAAATTGCGTTCATACTACAGAAGAACAAAGGCGAGAGATTTAAATAGGTTCAGTATTATTTTTGTTGTAGCGAAAGTACAAAATTTTGTCGTGTGAATTAATTTTAAACTACTCGAAATATTATCTGTAGTTTCTGGGTTCATAATTCCATACTTCTTCCCCCCACCCCACCCATTACAATAGGCATTTGCCAAACATACATCAAAAAAAAAAATAATTCTTTGTCAATTCAAATGTTCGACATATTAGTGTGTATCTTCATCCACTGTTTCTAAACAGTAGATGAAGATGCGCTCATTGATAATCCAAAGATATTCGAATGAGACTTAGAGAAATTACAATCAATACTAATCAGTTCTTAAGAAATATTAAAGAATGAAGACTTCATTTAACATTAAAATGGAAAGTTTCCTTTTTTATAGCAAATCTTTAAATTTGCTAAAAAATAATGGATTGTAGATGGAACTCAACCTTTCACGTGAGTTGCCTTGGTGATACACTACTTAACACATGCTTTAAACTCACGATTGTAGCAGAAGCAGGTGGATGACGCTGTTCAGTCATAGAACCTTAATAACTAGAACATAAAAGAAGAGATAAAGTTACATTTTTATCAAAATAATTAATTCTGGAACCATTTTTTTGCTTTGCGATTAATATAATACAATTAAGAGGTGGGGGGTATCATTTTGCCAATAAAACAAAATTTATTTACTGTATTTCAATATAAATAAAATCACAATTATTCCAACTTTAGAACAAAAGAATGTAAAAAATCTGCGAGTTCCCAAAATACATACTAACAGTTAAGATTCCAGTCGGACATAAGATTTTGAAACAAACCGTTAACAAAGTTGTTTTTGGAAATGATACTATGCTAAGTATGCTGATTAAAAGTCGGCAAAATGAAAGAGAAAATTAGTTCTAAATGAAATCTTTAAGAAGTGTTGGTAAGTTTATTATTTCGGGAGCAATTCGATGGAGGCTGCTTCACAAACTGGTAATTTAAGGCATTCTCAGCGAAACATTTCCAATTAATTTATACCAGCACAAATCAGCCAAATGGAACACTATATTTGCCAAGACGGCATCTATTAAGTTAGTTGAATAAGATGCTTAATATTCCAGCAGAGAGCCAAATTCCTAACCCTCAGTGGAAACACTTCAGATAATTGCATGGCGAGAATAGTAGCCCGGAAGAACAAAAGATAAAAGGGAAGTGCATTTCATTAGTATGCAATACCCCAAACATAAGCCTCTTTGTGGCCACGTAGCTGTGACTTTATAAATCTGCTAAGATTGTTTGGTGAAAAAAAAATTAACGTAATCCATTTGGGATATAAGATTTGTTATCCGTATATAACTTTAATGAGCATCCCTTTGTCAAATCTGCGATCACACTTAATGCGGTGTTAGCACTAATAAGTTGATTTAGTTAATTTAGAGTTAGTGCAATTTAAATAAACTTCAATTTTGGACTAATATAACCGTCTTCTCATTGCTTATTTATTCACCCTTATTCCAAATTCATTACACAAGGTATTCTGGAAGTCGTATTAGCATGAAAAACCTTCGCAATAAGACCCACTTGGGGTTACTAGGCGAAACGGCATTGTTAAGCCCAAGCAACTGGGAAGTAAAACGAAAACAGGAAAACCGTTACCATAGCAACGGTGGAAAGGGTATTTTATGACTGATAATAGGATATTGCGCCGTCAAAGTAATGTAGGCATCAGTTGTAGCCAGTGACATAAATCAGCCATGGTAACAATATCCCGAACACGGTATATGCTTGCTTTAGCCAGAGTGAGTATCCATAGGTACAGCAGGGAGAACATAGTACTAGATTGCAAACAGGGGACACTATGAAAAGGTCAGGTCACGGGGAGGTGAGCGAGTAACTCAACGCTGGAAAGGTTAACGGAAATTGGGTGTTCGGTGATGTCGTAAGAAAACTTAAACAAGCAGCAAAAAATACTTTTTTTTTTTTCAATCCCCTTGGAGAATTTTTTTATTTTATTTTGTCAAAGGTTAGTGGAGTATCACATTTGGTATTAAAGTAGCACGAATTGATTCTTGTATGTTAAAATATGAATTTATATGCTGAGCATGCTGTTTTCTTTTAGGAAGGACTGTTTTTTAAAAAATATATACTGCCATCAGGAACCTTTATTGGATTCGTTAAAAAATGCGATAATACAGACTTTACTGAGTTGGGGCTGTAAGTTGCCTTCTATATACCATTCAGCATAATTTTCAAAACCTTTATTAATACTTACTGATGAATGGATAAAAATTCTAAATGCTGTTAGAAGCAACTGCGATATATACAAAATATGAACACTAAAATTAACAAATAAAACCTTCCTAATATGCAATCATTTCTTTACCCTCTCTCCATTAAAAGTAACAGCAAACAATGCATTTATAGATACAACAATAAATGATTGTCTGGAAAGTGCCCCTACAGTAGCACTCGCGTTGCTGTAGCAACAATCGCGAATGAAATGGATGTCAGCGTATTCCTTGCAACCTTGTTACTTTTCCTAAAGTGCATATTTAAAATACAATAAAAACATTCTGGTTCTTTGAAAAAGTTATCCTGGTTGGAATAAGTGCACAAAGTAAACTGGATCCAGACTGATATAAACCTTTAAGAGAAAGAAAAAAAAAACTTCAATTATTTGGGTGTTTTTAAGCTATGCATATTCTTCCTTATATGATTCGATGAACGTAAATCATACAAATATGGATTTTATCCGAGACAAGATGCGTTACTTATTTCTATTACTGCAGCCAATTTTTTTTTTTTTTTGGGGGGGGGTTATATATATATAGGCAGCTTATGATATGTATCTTAAACTGGACTGTTTTAAAGATTACTCTTAACGCATTAGTACCATTCCATTCGCATAACGCATTCCAAATTTCATCAAAATTCGTCAAGCTAGAATGGAGTTTAAAAAAAAAAAACGGATGCATACGGATAGACAGGCGAAGTTGACACACATTCAGAGAAAGTTAATTTTGGACTTACGTAACATGTTCACAACGAATGTTTTTTTTTTCATCCATAAAAAAATATTTAAAGCTACTTTCGTGTCACAAAAAGGTTTCCTTACGATGTTAAGCCCTCAAGGGATAGGAAGAAGTAAAGTGTCCTTGAATTTACGCATCTACAGATAAACCAAATGTTGCAAATAACATTTCAAGGGTCTACCTTAAAGGAAGCGTTTAAATTTATTCATAAACCCTTGATGGTCGATTGCAAACTGTGAGATGGTTCCTTATTTAACAAGACGTCAAGCATTGAGAAGAACGAAGGGGAATGTTTGTTAGAGAAAGTGCTCAACAAATGGCCAAACCACTACAAAGTTTAATAGAAGCTAATTACACTCGCTCCATTACCATTTTCCCTTATGCAACGCACACACCACTCTGCCAAGTTTATTTAGCGTTGCAAGGTTCAGTAACTAATATATTTTAATAAGGATCTCTTAATTAAATCCACTGTCACACCATCCCTTTTGTAGGCCACGTCTGTTGTATTGTAGCTGGGAAATACCTAAAGCCTGGATTCTATTTGTCATTGCTCTCTACATCCGAGCAGGCCTTCGCCTAGATCAAGAGTAATGCAACTTTTCCCCTGTGCATCGTATATGGGGTAATATATCCATTTATCTCCACCTCTATGGCTCCTTTATCTAGCTCCGTGTTATGCAACGCCTTCGGAGAATAAATGCTTCGCCTTACCTTTTATCGTAGGAGTCGACCCTTTTCAGTGCTCGCGTTTAATTTATTTGACTCGGCTGCACTGCAGTGGACGCTCGGCGCGTGCTGGAAGGCAAATATCAGCCAAGAGGAAGGTTTAATGGGAGTGATTTAGTATTGTGGATAAAATACCCAGTTTCGGACGTACAAAGAAATTTCCCTCTGTCTTTCTCTGTCCGTCTATTTGTCATTCTCTCCCTCTTTCTCAATTTAACTGTTCCAGTTCGTATCTGTGAATCACGCAGTAACAATAAAATGAGAGACTGATTCCAAAAGCTAAGGGCTGATTAACTTTCTTCCTCTTTGACTTGGAACTACGTCGTTCCCAGCTCCAACAAAGAAAAGAAATTGAATTAATCGATAGTGCAATAAATTTGTAGCTTCCACTTTTCCTTGTAGATGTCGTCCACGCTCAATTATTCCAACAATGGGTCACTCGAACTCGTGATAACTAGTCTCTTTGTTATAATACTAAAGACATTGTAATTCGGTTACCATAGCAACTCTGTGGCGATAGTTGGATTTTAACTGTTAAAATCGGTTGTATCAATAATAAATTAAATATTATTCGTGCTTTTCATGAAGAGAATATATGAACGGCTCCTTATATTCTTAAGGAGCAGTTCATATAATATTATTATGATAAAATGGTCGTTTAACGCGAAACCTTTGAGAAGACTAAGAGATTTTATTAAAAAATATTTTATTGCTTTTATTAAATGAAGTTTATTTAGAATACAAAATGACATACTCGTATTATTATATTTGATAAGGAGCTTATCGGTAATGGTTATTTAAGATTATGAAACACCAATATATTGCGTTTTTTATCTGCATGTCAAGCTCGATGTATTTATTTCGGAAATAAATAGGAAGATACACTTTCCAGGAACCTCCATTCACTTAATCCCCTTAAAAATAATCTACTTAAATACTCTAGTTCTAAGTTAGAATTTTAATACTTTGAAAGAACAAAAAAGAGAAACATTTGAGAGTATTTAAATGACTAAAATGTAAGAGATTGACAGATGAGAACTGTAATTTAAATTAAATCTACATGAAACCTAAGAAATTCATTTCGTTGTAAAGAACTGTTCTTTTTAAACTACACGCAAAATACTTAGAAATGTTTTGCTTACGGCTTCGCTGTTTTTGTTATTATTCTCCGAGCCTGATGTGTGTGACACTTAGGGAAACGACCTTAAAATCACGCTTACATTCTGATGCTAAGAAGTACCTTCCTGCCAGCGCATCAGCTGTAAGGAAAACAATCGCGCTAAATGATGTCTGATGCATGTGCAGCGAGTTCTCGCTTTTGTTCACTCAAATAGTTTTGGGCAAAGCATCATCACCGTGTTAGATCATTTTCCACAGTCACCTTGGTTTTTTTGCGTCGGTATTCCGTTTTTGGAATATTTTCCAAAGTAATCCTTTTCGATAATATCCAAGTCATCCAAGATAATGTGAAATAGGAAAGACTTGCAGTTATGACTTTTGACGACGTTTGCCAACAACAACAAAAAAAAGAAAGTAGCATTAGGATATGCAATAACATCGGATGCTAAAAATCTATAGGTAAATATTGCATCTAAAACATCAGTAGAGGAAGCATTGCACATTTATTTATTTATTGCAATGTCGACAAAATAAAGTCATTAATGAACTAATGGAAAACAGGTAATTCAAATTAAACATCAATCTTCGTTAATAACTGAAATCTGTCTTGTTTGCTACCAGATGAAGGTTGGACCCCTCATCATTCAAAAAAATTTTATAGCACAAGTCAAAACACAAATAATTAAAAAAAATTCTATTCCACGAGTTAGTAATATAAAATGATACAAATAATTAAAAGGTGTATTTCTAAATCTGCATAATTTACAAATAATTTTGCAAATTCTTCAATATTTTTAACTAACTATTAAATACTATTTAAAATTCTGTTTCTAAAATAATTTTTTTTCTTTAATCTTTACATCTACGAATCGTCTATGCACTCGATTAGCTCCTTTCTCTATGACTGAAGATGTCAGAATCCAATTAATATATTTTAACACCAAAGTCGACTTTGTTTACAGCTCTTATATCCCAGAGGTTAACAGTGCTGTGCGCAACGTGTTTTTGTTACACTTTCATTTCCTTGTATGTTTTCAGAAGGTATAAAGTAATGAGTTAATGCTATAAATTAGTGAAACATCATTAATTGGTGGTAGAATAAATTAATTAATTAGCTTCAATCAGCAAGAACCTATCAATAGCGATAAAATATGCATTACAGTAAAGAAATGGCCTATTTAAGACTACAGTTAGTGAAGCACCGCTGGAATAAACTATCAAATAAAGCTAATTAAAGTAAAATGTTGCCTAGGTAAGCAATTAACTCCGTTTTAAAGTGTGTTTAATTAAGTACTTCGATAAAATTAAAACCTTTCTACATGGCGCTACTATTATTTGAAAGAGCACACTGTACACATAGTCTACTTTTCCGGCTAATAAAAACCTTTGGATAAAACATTAAAAAAAAAAAAAATAAAAGGAATTTCGCAAATTAAAAGTATCACACAGTGCAGTAAAAAACTTCAACTTTATTAAGATTGTTTTTGTTGGAACGTTTGTGCTTTAAATTAGGTTATTCCCACTGATAGGACCATTTTTATGTGTGTTGCACTAGCCAACTGCATACAAAGTTGGAGAAATCGCCTACGTAAAAAAAAATGCTTGCATTGTGCACACTGTACAGCATGTTTAAGAAAGAAAAAAACATTTCGTGCAAATAATATTCGTTGGTCATTAGCTACGAATGAATTTTATTCTGGAAAAAAAAAAAACTTTTCTATACATTCATGGTGGTTTTACTGGAAATTCATACCAAAGTTATAATCGATCTGATTATAAAATGTTGTTCGCCAAAAAAAGATAAAATACACATTCCTTCTAATAAGATTAATCTAAAATAATGTAACGTAACACAAAACGAATTAGTTATATAAAAAAACTGAGACACCCTCGTACACTTTTAGAGTAAATAAAATATGACGGATATCAGCTAAGGGGCTATTACGGTAAGATTCAATTAAGTACTTACATTCATCTTTATCGAAAAATGGGACGCGAATCTTTACCTTTCAAAACAGAAGTAATAATAATTATAATGTCTGAGGGAGTAGATCAAAGATTTGTGCTAAACGAAAATTATCCAAAATTGTTGTTCACCTTATTGCTATTATCGGATCAATTGTGCACTATAACTCGGCTGAAACTGTTTATTTTTCTATGGAATAGGAATTTTAACCAAATGAGAGAAGTTCATTCCTTTGTAATTACCTCTGCGTTATGCCATAATAATTTAACATTATCAACGCACATATTTAGTTACAATTCTAAAAAGATAATTTGCAAATTTAGTATAATCATGTCAATTAATATTTTATCAATAACTGAAAGTTTTCGTTGGGTTTCCTTAGAATAGATAAGAGCAGATAAATCTATTTATATTATACGCATTTCGAATTACAAGAAAATCTGTCTAATTTTTTTAAAAAAACTTGTTTTGCCATCTCGAAGTCTTTTCAAAAACTACCTAAAATCTACAGGAACTAGGAAAAACTCGTAAGATGTTACTGCTGGCAGGCAAACTGAAGTTTATCTGCATGTCATCAAAAATTTTATTCTGAGAACTCTGCGTCAATTATACTTCTAGGTTATGATATCAAATTCCACCTGAGGGGAAACCAAAACACAGTTTACTCTAGGCCACAGCATCTAATGTATATAGGTAGCATTTAATAGCAAGGCAGTAAAAAAATTTCTGTGGTCCTAAAAAAAAAAATATTGCTTTTTGTTAATTACTTTTATTTCAGCTCCAGTTCGTAGCTTTACACTTTTAACAATAATAATACTGTTCCTAAATTGCAAATATTATTCCTGCATATTTTACCAAAAACCCGCATCTAACATTCACATTTCCCTTTATATATAATAAACTGAAAAATGCACAGCGTTGTCCAAGAAGTATGAGGAATTTAAATGGAAGCTGTGGCCCCAAGAGTTGATGATTAAATATCAATTTATTTCCCCCTATGGGCTCATTCATTTCAGATTAATGTACAGTTTTACAAAACCAACAGAGACTCCAAGTTCATTTAGGTTTTATTTATGCAACCTGATTTAAAAATGATATCAGAGTAGCTAGACGAAAAGAAAAGAAAAATTCTTTCCACGAAGGAAAGCTGGCTTAATTAAGAATAATATTCTAGTCATGGAATAAAATATATCTTTGATATTTTTGCAAAGAAGAAAACAAGACTACTAAACTGTCTGTTAAGTCTCGTTTATATTCTATTCAGATGAATTATTCAAAACGAAAAACGAGTTTAATTTCTAAGTAAATTCACTAGAGGGCATGAGTATAGTTATCCCATAACTTTTGGTCATGCTGTGTATGCATATCATAACATATTTAATAATTCACTTAAAATTAACTCATTTCACGTTTATTTTTAAAACAATTCGTTTACCTCAAATGGAAACTGTTCTACTTTTATCCAACAGGTCAAATTCGCCTGACATGTGTCTGACTCTGATAGCAGCCATAGAAGATGCAATGCTAGTTAAACATTGTTAGCTAACGCACTCGGCGCGAGACCATGATAGGGTGTATGTCACTAGTGGCGCGTAGAATGTTGGAAAATTTACACTACATTGCACGCATGGGAGGCACGTTTGAACATTTACCAAAGAGAACATATTTCATCTTTAAAGCTGTTTATTTTAAGTAAGCATTCATTCAATAGGACGTGATTAATTTTTATTTTCTTGGCCGTCTAGTTTTTTTTTTTTTTAAGGGAAAGATTAAATGTATTATTCATAACAACAATAAACAGTACATCTCAGCGATGTAAATCAAAGTGACTCCCATTTGGTTTTGTTTCACATAGAAAACAAAAAACTTAAGTTTCTGCTAATTAAAAAGTCACAGGAGAACGAAAAACAGCAGAAACGAATGCGAGAATAAATCTAGCACGTTCACAAAACGGATAAATGCATCTTCAGTTAATTGGCTCTTAGAAAATATAGGTTTAGTCAACAAACGTTTCAAGATTTATGTTTAAGTTACGTACTCGCTTGGAAAAATCAATCAGAAGAAGTTCATTTTTATAATAGAAAAAAAAAAACTCAACCGTACGGGATAAACTTTCTCCAATCCCTTTACTAAATTCAAACTAAAACGGACTTTCTGTAGAATCTACTTTGTGGTCTCACTGCATATTCGTATGCTGAATGTTGCTGTGATCTTCTGATTCTAACCAGAATACGTACATTGATTTTTTTCCCCTTTCTTCATTGTTTTATCATTCGGTACTGTTCTGTTTGTAATGGTGAAGCTTCTTGCGGTCCGCATATGTAATAGCTGCTTAAGGCAAAAGACGCTATTACTTGGTGTTCTTGAAGAAAACGTCTTGCCTTTCTCTCTCATCTTTTAAACTTCCGTCCTTTCATCGATTGGATAAAGAAACTTACGGTGCATCTTACCGACATGAATATGCAACGTTTCCAAATAGGTTTAAGGAACTCGTCTGGAATGGAACTGAATGCAAAGATGGAAATAGCTTTGAGTAGCGATTAAGTTTTTTTTTTCCCCTTTTTTGTGTAATTTAGATCTTAGAAAAATATTCGCTGCAAAGTTTTTAGTCTTTAAAAAAGATGCAAGTATGGAGATGAAATCACGTGGATTCCATTTTATAGCAGCTAAAAATCTCTGTACTTACTTCGATAGGTGCAAGTTCTATTTTATATTAGGTAACTTCTTATAGTCCTTATATAATAAGGACTGGCTTAAACGGGCAAAGCAAGAATGCTTTTCATCTTCCACGTGATATCTGTAGAGGACAGTGTAGGGATAAGGTGTTATTGAGCTATTAATTAAATCTCTGATCATGGCAGGAGGGCAACAGCCGAGCCTCAGTTAGAACTTCATTGGCTACAGCATTGCCATCCATTTATCTTCGAAGGGTATTAATTAATAACCACATCTCATCTCACGGTCGATGCCACGGCATTTTAGGTTCTTAAAAGAACTGGGAGATGGACTGAGTCCTTGACTCTTTATCCCATCATCTGAATGACGAAAATCAGTGTGGAGGGGATGTTATTGAGCTAAAAGCTCTAATCTTGTCTTGGCTGGAGAACGGGCAATAGCCGAGCCTCTGTTAAAACTTCATTGATTACAGCATTGCCATTCGTTACCCTGGAAGTCCTAAAAAGGACTCTTCTGCTCCGGCATTTTAGGTCCTTATCCTTATAAGGACTGGCTTAAAGGGGCGAAGCAAGAATGCTTTTCATATTCCCCGTTATCTGTAGCGGACAGTGTAGGGATAAGGTGTTATTGAGCTATTAAAGCTCTGATCATGGCAGGAGGGTAACAGCAATAGCCGAGCCTCAGTTAGAACTTCATTAGCTACAGCATTGCTATCCATTACCCTCCAAGGGTATTGGATTGGCATTTTAGGTCCTTATAGTCCTTATAAGGACTGGCTTAAAGGGGCGAAGCAAAAATGCTTTTCATCTTCCCCGTTATCTGTAGAGGACAGTGTAGGGATAAGGTGTTATTGAGCTATTAAAACTCTGATCATGGCAGGAGAGTAACAGCAATAGCGGAGTCTCAGTTAGAACTTCATTGGCTACAGCATTGCCATCCATTACCCTCCAAGGGTGTTGGATTGAATGAATCAATCACCGCATCTCACGGTCGATTGATTCCCCCGGCATTTTAGGTCACTTGAATGCATATTAAATAAATACTGTAGATCTCATTAATGAAAAGGTGTATTCTTAAAATATTAAATAATTAAGTTTATTTATTTTTAATGATTTAAAATAGTAAAGTTTCTTATAACTTAAAAATTATAACATAAGTATTTCATACAAAATAAAAAAAATATATTGAAATATCATTCTTCAAAATTACATTAATTAACATAACTTTTAAAAACTGCCTGTTCGAAATGACATTCATTAATAGGTAGTTTTAAAAGTTATGTTAATAAAGTCTATACGAATTTTAAAAGCTTCAAAATTTACCACGGCTTATGAGAAATTATTTTAATTTTTTCTATATTTGACTATAAAATATAAATGGATCTATAATATTCTCTAGAAAACATTTCCTATTTGATTATATAAATTAGTAGTGATTCCATATTTTAATATATTGACATTACATACCAGATACAAATTTCTATCTTATAAGCACATTAAATGTAAAAACGTGATGAGCAATGACTGGTGTAGACTTCATTAAAGCAATCTGACACTCTAACGAATGATGTAGTTATAAATGGCGATGTATTTAATCGTAACGTAACTTTACAATCGGCTTTTTTGTTGAAAAAAACACTTTTTTTGGTTTACTTTATACAGTTGTTCTCTCCAGAAAAGATGACATACAATAATCGGCGAAGACAACACCACAGATCTTTGTAAGATGAAAATGGTATAAAACACACCGTGCATACCCCCACAAGTAACAGTAGCAGCAGTGCTGTCCGTTAATTTCTTTATACAATGTCCCACATGTGCTGCGCAAGGACTGGTACAAATTTTGGACTAATAAAGGCACAGGAACACGCGTTTAGGTATGGCGAAATCACACATCCTTCTTTCATTTCTTCTTCTTCCGTTATCACTTCTCCCAAGCTGTCGAACACTCTATTCCTCGATGATTGATCATTCGTTATCGGGACATATACCATAGTCGTTGACAGCACCGAAGCGTAGCTTGACGAATGGAAATTGGGAGGTATTTCTGCCTGGAAAAGAGGTGAGATTGCTAAGAATTTTTTTCCTTAATTCTCAGAAGAAACTTTATCTTAGTAAATGTAAATCTGTGCTTTTTTTTTAAATAAAAAAAAAATCATTAGCCATATCTTTCGCATTTATTTTTGTTAAATAAATGCCTGTCAGACGTTAGCGAACATAAACACTAAATCAATTATTAGACATTAAATAAACAATTATCTTCTGGCAGCGCCATCTACACATATTTTTTAAATGCAATATTTTGTATTCTTTCATGAAATATATACAATATGCACCAATCAAAATAATCCAAATAGATGGAGCTGTGATTAGCTCATTGTTTACGTGTCGTAATAGCTCTGTTTTCAAATACGCAGGTATAACAATAGTTAAATATCTTGTGTGAAATAAAAAACACATTCGACTCGAGGTTTTTGTTTAGGTAAAAAACATTTTCTAAAAATATATGCATACAGAATTACATTTAGCTAATAAACCATCTCTTAAATCAGAAAATCTGTCGTATTTGAAGGAATATTGATGTCATTTTTCTTACTAAAAGAACTATCTCGAGGCTATCACAGAAAGTTGAACATTTACTTTGGCAAGTTACTGACAAAAAATAACTAATTGATCTCCCGTTAATGGGTTATTCGGATAATTAATAAATGAATTTTAAGTTTAGAGTGTTAAAATGTTTTGTGTTAAGGAAGAACTTGCACTAATGTCGGCTATCTGTACTTTTTCTCCATAGTCATTACTAAAAGTCAATGACTACCATCAATTAGCTCAAGAATTCTTGTTCCATTAATTCGTTTCGAATGCTTTATTGTTTCCATTTTCCTGTGGCAGAGGCGTAATTCTCTGCAGTCGATATTGTTCTCTGACAAGCACACTATTAATACCGGAACAGATCTATGGGAGTTTAAGAGGTTTCAGAAACGCAATCTTAACTACAGCCTTGCAAAGAATTACTCGCCAAGACAGAGAAATAAATGTGGCACTGGAAATAGATGGTAGCGATCTCTTTATATGTTAGAAGGGCATTAGATATCTGTCAAAGTGAAAAGTGCAAAGCCTGTTCTAGTGTTAATGAATTAAGAAACAAATATAAAAGTTTTAAGAGGGATTCCAGAAAGAATTACTGATTGTATTCTAACGAAATTGCATACCCAGATTAAAAAAAGAGACAAGAATTGAAGAGACATTCATCGAGTGATAGTCATGTGCATGTATAGTTCGCCCACCGTTTGTAGATCTCTCCTTGGCATTTTGCCAAGAATAGTCCATTCATGCTGAAGGGGAGAAAGAAATGAAGTACGAATTGGTCGCCAACATGCGAAATCACGTGCTTTTTTGTCTGTCGCTGTACTAGCTTGATTTTTTTGTCGCTTTTTTTCATTATTAATTTGTATGATGGATCCAGTACAGTCAACAAGTTCTGTTGTTAAACGTTTCAGTAGCTCTTGCAAAAGAACACTGAATAAGGTGCTGACATCCTGCGAAAAAAGAATCGTCTCCTTGTTCCCCTTTCTCAAGTCATAAAACGTGCAAGTGCAATTGCGGGCGTATCGGGGTCGACTGTTAAAAGAATTCGTAGGGAATCAAAAGGCGAAGGTAAGCCAAAATTTAAATCTCCTAAAAAAAGCGCCAGATAAAGAAAACCATCGAAACCGTAGCTTTGAATGATTTTGATGTATACGTTATAAAAAGAACTATTCACGAATTTTACGTGGTCGAGAAAAGAGTGCCAACCGTTCCGAAATTGATTCCTGTGCTTAATTTTCTCTTTTCCAAGGAAAATTAATTTTCCTTGGAAAAGAGAAACTTTAAGGAAAATACTTAATGAAATCGGATTTTGTTTTAAAAAGTCCCAGGATGAAAAGAAACTTATCATGGAGCGAAGTGACATTGTTTTATCTAGAACGCAGTATTTGAGAGCAATAAGTTTCAGGAAGGAGAAAATACCGATTGTGTATCTAGATGAAACTTGGATTGATAGTAATTTAACTTATGAAAAATGTTGGCAGTCCAAAGAAGAATATGGAGTGCTACAAACTGGAAATGCCTCGCGGCGCATAATAATTTTGTGTGCGGGTGGAGAAATGGTTTTTTTTTACCGAATTCAAACTTACTATACAAAGCCAAATGAATTCTACGATCTTCGAAAATTGAGCAGAAGAAAAACTGATTCCAAACCTTCCTAGAAATGCTGATGTCATAATTGTTAACGCTTCATATCACTCTATTCGATTAAAAAAAGTTCCAAATTGGTCTAATAAGAAGCAAGTTTTTATGGATTGGCTCTCTGCAAATAACATTTCTCATTACCCAGATATGCAAAAAATTGAATTGCTTAATTTGGTCAAAAGAAACTCGTCTACAACTAAACTATTTAAATTCGACACGATGCTCAAAGCGCATGGATTTTTAGCTTTGAGGCTACCACCACATCATTGCGATATTAATGCTATTGAGTATGTTTGGGCAGAAGTGAAAAGATTCATTCGCCATCGCAACGTAACTGGAGATATTGACATGTCGAAACTTTTTAAGCTTTCAGAACAGACAATTGAAAGTATTACAGTTCAAAACTGGGGAAAATATGTATTGGGACAGAGACGGAATTATCGAAGAATTATGCGAACCTTTGGTGATCAGTTTAAGTGAAAGTGATGGCGATTCGGACACCGATTCAGATGACTATGAAGATTAAAAGGATTTGATAATGGTATTTTTTCAACCTTTTTTTGCATAAGTTTGTTAACAGAGTCACAACAAGTCATTAATAATTAATCGGTTTAGGACATTAAAGTTTTTCTGTTTTTCATTATAATTATTTCTATTTTATAGAAAACTTTCTTAAAAATAAACTTAGTTAAATTTTTGTTTTATGCTATCCTTTTTTAATTTTGTTAATACTCTACGTACATTTTTCCAACTGCTATACAAGCAAAATAGTTACACTTTACAAACTACGATGTTCGTAAAAGAAAAGCTAAATTTTCCGACCTGTAATAATAAAGAAACACATCCCAGAAGACAGATTGATTACCCTATTATCGGAATGGATTCTCCTTTTTCTGACATGCGCAGAAGTGTCGAAGGACCTCTAATGGGCGGGCCAACTATTTATACAAGTATGAATACCTGTTCAAAACAGAAACTGCTTGCCCTATTTCAAGTGAATCACATCGCAAAAAGGCTGTGCAGTTTTTGTGCTATTTGTGGGATAGGCTATGGGTTTGATCATGGATATTTTTCAGGCCTCCCATAAGCAGAACTGTCATCTTAATCTCGCACAGGATGATAAATTCATCTATCTACCTAAATACACCGGTTGGAAAAAAATTAACGCACACCCCTCTTGGGGAAAGTGCATCATGCCATGTAACGAGTCACGTTTTTGTAGTCGGTATAAATTGCAGGAATGTGATGCTCCCAAGTCGGTGCAATTATGTCCTGGTGAAATGGCTGCTAGAAGGAAATTGACGAAGTTTGAGAGAGGCATTGATAGGATGCCATTTTGCAGGCTTATCTGCTGGATAAACTGTTGAAAAATTGGGCCATTCCAGGTCAACAATAACTAGACTGAGATGGAAACACAATAAGTCCAACTGCAAGTGCTACCCGCAATGGACGACACACCACACTCACCGAACGAGATCATAGAGTGCTACGAAGAATAATATGTACAATCCACCATTCGTCGGCTGACACGTTGAATGTGGAGTTCCAGGAATCGATTGTAACATACGCATCTGCACAAAAATATTCAGAACCGAGGCTCACAACATGGGTTTCCATAGTAGAACCGCAATATGCAAAGCCCATACATTACCCGAATCAAAATGCAGCATTCTCTTCAGTGGTGCAAAGAGCGTGTACAGTGGAGGCTTCGAAAGCTATGTTATGGAGTGTCGAAGTATTAACCGAGCATATGGACGGTTGTGGTGGATTCCAGGTGAGCGTTACTTACCAGAGTGCATAATCCCAACTATGATATTTGGAGGTGGCGGTGTGATGGTATTGTTCCCGTTTGCCTCGGATCTCTGTTGGTGATGTCACGCACATTGAAATCTGATAAGTATTTGAACATTCTGGACAATGCAATACTTCCTAATTTGTGGCGTTTCTATGGAATTGACCATTGTCTCTTTCAGCAACACAATTCACTGCTGTACTGCGTGATTTGCGGATAAGAACGTTACCAGACGACCGGCCTCCACAGAGCCCTGATCGCAACCCTATTAGGGACGTTCCTTGACCATCTGAGGTGAAGGTACGTCCGCGCCACAACAGTTCACGACTTCATTCCCATTGATCCTGTGGTACGTTTGTGGAAAGTATGCCCCGTTCGATGCAGTCATTGCAGCGAAAAATGAGGGTCCTATATCTTATTAAGGTGGGTGCGACGTCTATTTGTTTCTCACACTATGATGTACTTCGACCCGAGTGTATATTCACAGGCATTCATGTCCTGTGTGATTCGAATCCAGGCTCGTGGTTCGAGAGCGTAGACGTTATCAACTCGAACAACCATACAGTAATACTGTATGGTTGTTCGAGTGGCCTGTATGATAACAATAGTGATTATCAGAGGTCATTATTTCACACTGAATTACACGTTTAGAATTAATTGAAACCATCCATATGCAAGGATTGGATTAGACTATTAAAAATGTAACTTTATTACAAGACGTCGTCAAAGAAAAAAAAAAAAGAATATTAAAATTTCAGTAACTTTTGATTAAGGCCAGTCAGCCAGCATTTTTTTTTTTTTTTTAATTCCTGAGATCATGATACCAATAAGAAACAAAGCGAATCATTTGAAAAGCAGATAAAAATAAATGTTTGCATTTAAATAAACGTAGTAAATTAGAACGCCAAAGGGTTCAGAGAAATGTTTTAATATGAAAAATTCTCGTATTGTTAATCACAGAAGATATTAGGAAGTCTTTGCCTTAAAGAATCAATGGAACCTTTTGCATGCTTCATTTCGCGTGTTTAAAAAAAGAATGAAAGAAATACAGTTTGAAATTTCCTTTAAGACAGATAAAAAGAACTTGCTATTAATAAAAGAGTTTTTTTTTTATCCGAACGCAATTATGTGCAGCAACGTTAGCGCAGAGAAAATGCTAATGCAAAAGAAAGAAAAGGCCAAAGTATTATTAAATGAAAATGGAAGAAATTTTGCCAAGTTACTATTATTTTCTGCGTACAGATTTAATTTTCGAAATTAAGACTGCTAAAGATGGTTGTGAACTATGTCAGAAAGATTTTCTTTGTATTCTGGATTGTAATTTTGGGTACACTTTCTTATTCAATATCCTTGGCAACCAGTAAATGTATTTTGTGCTAAGCAGTCGAGTTTTATAATGATGCAGAAAATTTCAAATTAACAGGCTTAATTATTTTCCCCTATAAAGTGTATTAGTAGTCTGTTGCTAAATTAGAAGCTGGAAAATTTTCCCCTATAAAGTGTATTAGTAGTCTGTTGCTAAATTAGAAGCTGGAAAATTGCCTCAGGATATCGTTTTTCATTACGCTCAGGCAGGTATAAAGAATTGTGTCTCAGTAACTTGTAGAGAACAGTAAATTCAAGGCTATTGTGAAAGGTCCTTTTCTGTATAACTAAAGTGTGAAAGAATCAATCACAATGTAGTTTATAAGAATGCGACTTTCAGACAAATCACACAAATACGAAATTAGTAATTTGGTTAAAATAATTATAAAAATTGCATCATTAAAATTAAAAGGTGTATTTATAAAACGTTAAGAAAAACTCTTAAAAATTTAAATACTGAAAAAAAATTAATTATTTTTTAAAAAATATTTATAAACTTTATCATACTGTTAGCTTATATGTATATGCATTATTAGAAACCATTGGATTATAAAAAAAAAGGTTGAAGATCCTTACTGTTCAAGATTACTTATACACATTCAGAAACTTAAATACTAATCTCTCTTCCAATTACGCTTTCTCAAGCTTCAAAATGTTTCTCAACTAAGAAGTTCAACGCATGCGGTTTTAATTAAAGATCATGATAATGAAACAACCTAATCGCGTACCACGCACCTTTCCTTAAATAAATGTGATAATCTCGATCACATTCTGCTTCTGACAGTTCCAGGCTGTCTGTTGTGTTGCCTCCTAAATAGGCCCGATCCAATTCTTCTGTGTTGCTTTCATCATCAGATCCTCTAGCAAAGAAAAATGTTATTTAAGTAGGTTTTCGATACTTTTTAAAACTACCACTGATTGTTTAAACAATTTGATGATAGAAATCAACTGATGCATGCAAATTACAATACGTTTTATGGTAATCAATATTATAACAAAACTTTTCCTTAATTCTATTTCACACACTAGAGGTCGCTCACGACTGCTGCAAAAAAAAAAAAAAAAAACAGGCGATGTTTAAAGATTTGAAATAATCTATGGCAATAACCACTGGGTGTTTTTAGCGAGACATTTAGAGGTGCAGGAGGCCATCCTGAGGATAACGCATCACCACCAGCTGTACATGTCAGCAGAAGACTTTGATAAATTGATTTTTAATCAGAAATATCAAAGCAAACCGAAGAAGTTTTTCGGCCTTCTTAATACCACAACTGTTGACCAGAATTTCTGGATTTTCTTTACTTTTTTTATAGCATAAATAGATAGTTTTTGATAAGATGAGAGTTATATTTTTGCACAAACAGTCCAAGAATTTTCTCATATTCGCTTTCAACAAAAAAACGAGAAGAAATAAAATTTTGTTTGTGTAAAACTGTAATGCCTTTTCTCCTATCTAAAGATTTACGATTTCTGTTGCTTCTTACCTCGTATACGGCAACAACTCCTACATCAAACTTACGTCAACACTTGGACGCATTCCATACTTGAATTTCTATCCAAGCACGTTTACTTATTTCGGGTCACTTTATGGCCACATGCGTCTGAAAGCATTTATTGATTCCATTGCAGGCTAGTTGCTCCTACGTGATATCGGCCGTCAACAAGTGATAATCACATCGTAGAGCGCGCGCTGCAAGTAGATTCTCGTTCCACTGCTTGCACCATTGGATTATATGAGATATTCAATCTAAACAACGCCAGTAAAGTTATATTTCTACTATTATTCACAAAGGTAAGTTTTTTTTTAATATAACGAGTCATATATCTTAGTTTCATCGACAGATGGCGCTCACAAAACTTACTTAAAAAGAACGCCATGGAGAAAAGGATTGCGGTGGCAACTTGAATTAAAATTTATAGCAAATATTCAAGATTTTTTCAGCTATTTGATGTATTGAAGAGCAAGTATATTCAGCTGTCTTTCCGAAGTCTACGATTTATGCGATAAAAAGGTCCAAAGTTTCTCCCGAACGTTGGAGTTTATTCTTTTTAATCCAACCAATTATAGTGAATGCATTTTATAGAGAACGTATATTTTAAGTCGTAGTATTGAACTATTTCTTATTCATCTTATGTAAACAAATACAATTAAAGAAAATCTATAAAAACATATTGCTTCACAAGGACTTTTTTGCAGTTCATTTTCTGTCTACTTCAGAGGACTTTCTTTTGCGTTATAAACTCGGCAATGTTTTTATTTCTTTTTCGTTCACTATCAGGATGATATAAAATCAATCCCTCATACTATAGATCGTATCTGTGTGGTGCGATCCCTGTTCCAACTTATACCGAGAGCTTTCAGAAGTTTTTGCTTGTTATTACTTCGAGCAAAAGTGGCGTTTTTAGCAATTCAAATCGATTTCAATAAATGAGATGTTCCATTTATGGATGAAACTTATTCATTTATGCAAACGATATTTATCCGGACGAAAGTAACTCGAATCGGCTACGTGAAATCAATACAATAGCAAATCTCTTAGTAACTAACGTAAAGTACACTAAGCCATTATGTAGCAGTTTTGCTCGGGCGACCTCTAGTGGTCCAACCTGGAATTAAAGTTCATCGAACTACTCGTGTATCAAAAAGTCCTAAACTTTAATGAAAATACAACATCATTAAATAATTGAGAATAGATTTTTAGTCTTTTTTCCCCGAACAAGAAGGCTTCTCTTATCACCACTTCCCTACTACATTTCAACCTTCGAATTAAAAAATATAAAATTTCGAGAATTGTTGCAATATCTTTCCCTTCATAACAAAATATTGTTTCTAAAAAACCGGTTATTAGAACGGAATCAAACCTGTTAGAATATAAAAAAATAATTATCATAAACGAATGTCTTTTACTGAAACAAATATGATTTGGATATTTTAAAATTATTTATTTTATTTATTACAAGTAACGACACCAGTAAGTAAATTAGATAATTTATATTCATATAAAGTAATTGGAAATACAGATTGAATAGTTCATTTTAGGGAATATGTTTTTCGTTAACTTTAATGGTAACATCAATAACATTTTCAATCGTGTACAATACAATATAAAAATGCTTCTTCGTCTTTCATTGTTTTAGTTTCACTCAGCTAGTTTTAGTGATATCGAAATAATTTTCAAAGCGTTTTATTTTATAAACAATTATCTATTTTTTGTTAATTTTGTTTGGTTAGTGCATTCTTGTCAAAAACAAGCTTGTACTAACCAAACAGAAAGAATTAAATACACGAGATTTATCTATTTCTAAATTCAAACCTCCCTGGTTTGAGTCTGGAAATTTGGAAAGTTTATTTCCAAATTTCCGAAATTTGGAAAATTATCAAATTTGGTAATTTGGAAAGTATATTGAGAGAGAAGAGACCACATCACTGTACACTTGTGTCGCTAATGGCCACACAGCGAAAAATCATCAGCAGATAACAGAACTCGATACCTTGAATAAACTGACTACTTTCGAATCCCATTGATGAAGCTAAGGATATTTATAGGGCTTTACAACTGAATAAGAGCTGTCTAGTTTCATGTATTTTTTTATTTTATTGAAAACTGATATTTTTCATCAAGCAGTTGACTAGTCACTTACCACATGAACTCTATGGGGATTGCACACTAGGGGAGTGGACATAGAACTGTCTCTGTGTGGTAACCACAAACGACACAGCCTTCCCATTGCAGAAAAACGAGAACACCAATTTAAATCCTTCATGTTTTAATCTCTCTACAAACTTGCTCTTTTGTAGAAGGTAATTCGAATCCAGAAGGCGATATTTAAAGACCTATTCCTCCCTTACCTCAATATACAGTACGTTTTAGTCGCGTCATTTTCTGTCCTATCTGTATATTGTTGCAATAATAATGGTTTATTTCCCTCCGTATTTAATGAAATTAATCAAGAAACTATTTAGATTGAAAGAATAACCTGAGAAAACTATACACAGAGTAAGAAATTGTACTTCTGGAATAACAATAGCAGAGAATTAGAACTGGTTACAAGCACGCTGTGTATACGATGGGGGGGGGGGGGGGGTCAAAAGTTCTGATAAACACCTAGAACAAAAATGATATTAAAGCAACTGATATAACCACAACGTAGAACATACCTTAAATAATATTGCATTAAATTGTAATAATTTGTTCTTTTTTTTAAGGATATATAAGAAGATTCATCAGAGGTTTTGAACAACTTTGAGAACTTTCATATGATTTTAAAATAAAATTTGCACGGTTGCCGAGGATTGCATAAATCATAATCTCTGTTCTACAAACGAATGTGAAACTTCACCATTAACCTTGTATTGGAATTCTGCAATACCGAGGATGATGTTCTCGCATCGGATGATGACATTCATCCAGATCGAAAAAAATCAGAGTAATTATCGTATTGAATTGACCATACAGTGGAACCTCGGTTGTCGAACTTAATTCGTTCCCGAAGAATGGTTTCGAAAAACGAAACCATTTCCCCATAAGAATGAATGTAAAATGGATTAATCCGTTCCCGAACCCCAGATGATTGTTTATTTAAACTTTGACAACAGTACTTCATGCATAAGATCGTATACAAACATAATGAAAATGCTTAAAATATTACATAAAAAGAATAAACACAACAAATAGATAAAATATAGACGAAAATTGATCGCTTCTTTATTTTTGAGTATTGTACAGATCGTTGATTTTGCCATACCGAACTGCATAGCAAGATCCGAGACACGAAGGCCATTTTCATGTTTGGTTATGATTTCTTTTTTTCATTTCTATCGTAGTTCTAACAACTTTTCTTTTCGCTTTACTGCTATCACTATTCTTCTGCGGCCCCATGGTGACTTAATAATAAATTATGGAAAAAAAAAAAATCAAGAAAACTCACTGCAAATTCGAGCAAGTGTCTGCACTGAACGAAGGCTGCCGCGTAACTGACGCTTTCCCGCCTTACAGCTCAGCACGCGGTTGCCTGTTCGGAAACCGGGGCATTTTTTTTTTTTTTTTGTTCGGAAAATATGTTCGGGAACCGAATTGTTCGACAACCGATGTTCCACTGTATATATAAAAAATTATAACAGTTGTTCTCAAACATCTGTTGTAATATCAGTTAGTATAAAAAGTGATGTCATCCTGAAAGTATTAAATTGAATAAAAATCCTATATCTACTTATCAAAATCTTCAATTTGCTACGTAATTAAGACACTAAATGAATACTATATGTATTATTATATGTAATAATAGCTTAGTGGAAAATACATGCTGTAGTTTTCAAAATACATGGTGATTTTATGGTGATTTCGCATTCAATTCTAAATCTACCAATAATAATTAACTAGCAAAGAAATGTATAAGAATATATATTTATTGAAATATATAAATCATATATACAATAAAATATTTTAAGTTTTATCGGTAATTTAATTTAAATCAATGTTTTACTCAGACACCTCTTTGTTTTACTCATTAGATACATATTTTAGAACGCAAGCACTAGCTTTGGCCAAAAGAGAAAAAATCCGAGTAGTCCTTTTTAGGACTTCCAGGGTAACAATTAGCAATGCTGAACCGAGGAAGTAAACTGAGGTTCGGCTGTTGCTGTTATCCTGGGTGTGAGTTTTTGAGTTTGCTCCCTTAGGGTTTTTGCCTTAAGGGAGCACCTTGAGTCTCCGGGGAAGGTGTTCTCCGGCACGGCCCGCTGAGGGGTTCTTGCCGGTGAATTAAATTAAATTATTTTCCTCGGAATTTGAGCGGTTCTGCTTAAACGGGGAGCCCGTCGGGGTGCTTGGACGGGGCGGCCGTCAATGAGTGGAACCAACGCTGAGACATGGACGGTCTTTCGCCCACTATGGAGTGGCCTAGAGATCGTCCGATTTTTTGAGATTTTACTTACTAATCAGGGTAACAATTAGCAATGCTGAACCGAGGAAGTAAACTGAGGTTCGGCTGTTGCTGTTATCCTGGGTGATGAGTTTTTGAGTTCGCTCCCTTTGGGTTTTTGCCTTAAGGGAGCACTTTGAGTCTCCGGGGAAGGTGTTCTCCGGCACGGCCCGCTGAGGGGTTCTTGCCGGTGAATTAAATTAAATTATTTTCCTCGGAATTTGAGCGGTTCTGCTTAAACGGGGAGCCCGTCGGGGTGCTAGGACGGGGCGGCCGTCACTGAGTGGAACCAACGCTGAGATATGGACGGTCTTTCGCCCACTATGGAGTGGCCTAGAGATCGTCCGATCCGATTTTTTGAGATTTTACCCTTTACTTACTAATCAGGGTAACAATAACAATTAGCAATGCTGAACCAAGGAAGTAAACTGAGGTTCGGCTGTTGCTGTTACCCTGGGTGTGAGTTTTTGAGTTTGCTCCCTTAGGGTTTTTGCCTTAAGGGAGCACCATGAGTCTCCGGGGAAAGTGTTCTCCGGCACGGCCCGCTGAGGGGTTCTTGCCGGTGAATTATTTTCCTCGGAATTTGAGCGGTTCTGCTCAGTGGTCGGGGAGCCCGTCACTGAATGGAACCAACGCTGAGATATGGACGGTCTTTCGCCCACTATGGAGTGGCCTAGAGATCGTCCGATTTTTTGAGATTTTACCCTTTACTTACTAATCAGGGTAACAAATGGCAATGCTGTAGCCAATGAAGTTTTAACTGAGGCTCGGATATTGCCGTTACCCAGCCATGACTAGAGCTTTTTAGCTCAATAACACCCCATCCACACAGATTTTCTTCATTCAGATGACGGGATAAAGAGTCAACGACTCTTTATCCCGTCCCCGTGCAAGTAACAAAGACGTCCACACATCCCAACGATTTGGTTCAACAAGCTGCAGCATACGAGCCAACGGACATATTTAGATATAGAAGACCAAAAACTATATTAGCCTCCTATAGCGATACATAATCTCCATGCCCATTCAGGGCGAGCAAACTGCTCGTAAATTTTACCCTCACTGTAACCACGACAGATAGCGGGGAATATGAAAAGCATTTTGCTTCACCCTTAAAGAATAAATGTCAATTGTCAATTAAATGAAAAGCGGTAGCTGGGTCTTGACTACAGACACATAAGTCTTTTTTAGAACTTTCAGGGTAACAAATGGCAATACTGTAGCCAATGAAGTTTTAACTGAGGCTCGACTATTGCCGCTACCCAGCCATGACTGGAGCTTTTTAGCTCAATAACACTCCATCCACACAGATTTTCTTCATTCAGATGACGGGATAAAGAGTCAAGGACTCATTCCATCTCCCAGTTCTTTTAAGAACTTAAATGAAAAGCAAGCTCAAGTTTCATAGTGTGATTTTCTTTTTTGACTACTTGTATTAGAAACAATAACACTTTTGTAGGAATGTTAGTCAAGTGAGTAATATTTCTTAACCTACTAGTTTCACCGATTTTTGCTATAATATAATAAATAACGTTTCCGAGACATGCGCATTGTCTCGCACAGTACTAATTTTGTATGAATTAGAACTGTCAGTAAAAACCTAATCTGTTACCTTCATATCGCTTACCAATTGTATCCCTGAAGATGCCGATAGCAAAAATCGGCGAAACTAGTTGGATAATAAACATTACTAACTTCGCTAACATTCCTAAAATGTGTTATAGTTTCGTTGACTAGCAACATTCTTGCTTTGTGAGAGAGCACTACTGTTATGTTCTTGAACCACAAAAATTACATCAATTACGGGGTATAGATCTAATAATTTAGACTTAATACCACACTGAATAGCTTATTAAACACAAACGTAAATATCCTTTTACCATCATAGCTGATGGTTTTCTACGGGAAAAATAACTTCCCTTTGATGATACTACTGAGATAAAACTTTTCAAAGTTTAATTTCAAGAATATTAGTGCAGGTGAAAAAAAAAAAAATTTAAATTACGGGATACAATCCCATCAGGTACAAGGAAATATTTATATTTCCCCCTCTTTTAAGAAGGATATATATATATATATTCCAAGAATATGCAAGTGTTGAAGTCTTGAATGAAAATCAGCTTTTCGAAGTAAAATTAGTAAAATTTTTGTCATTCAGGAGAAAAATCACCGCTGATAATGGATTATTGTCTTGCAGTATTCGGTAATTTCGATGTTTGTGATTATCTTTTAGAAAGAGGTGTAAGTTAGGGATTCATTTCGTTTCTCGAGTCTCGAAGTAAATTTTTCAAATTAAATCTCACACAGAAAATATAATTTATTACTTTCGTTCATTAATTTAAACCAAATAACTGCATTTGTGAAACATTTCTGAAATTATAAGAGCAGTATTCGTCAGCCTGCGTTTTGCTGTCAAAGTCCACTATTATTTGGAGGAGATAATTTAAAAGTACGTTAAAAGTTAAAAGTACGTCATTTATTTCTTCTCAATTTATTGAATTTTTATCATTTGTTTCTGCTTCTTAATCTTGCTCGTCATCTGAAGGACTTGAGGGGAAATATTGTCAGTCATTTGGTCAACATAGTCCATCTTTTCAGCAATCCTAAAACAAGTTACTGATATCATTAATGCATTCTGAATCCTGTAAATGCATTAGCAAGAAAATACGACAATTGGAGAAACGTAAGCAGTTGTCAACACTCACTCGTATGTATGGCTCTTAAGTTTCAATTTTTGAACATCCCTAAAAGAGATTTTACAAAAAATATATTTTTATATCATCATTATAGCAAGTCAGTACTGGTAAATCATGCTTTAGATACCCCTTTACAAGATTACATGCAAAAATTGATATGCTATATAGAAATTATTATAATTGGAAAGACCATTGTTAGTGTTAACAGCAACGACGTGCAGTTTCAACCTCAACAAGTATGACTATTAATTTGTCTAAAACTTGGTCTAAAAATGTGTCTCTCAACTCCTACGTAGCAACTGTAAAATCTTTTATTTGTCCAACATCAGAGGGCGCCAAGAGAGGACTTTTAGTCTTTATAACAATATGAAGTATTGTTACAGAGACTAACAAGTATTTCTGCTTTGAAGATGGTTAAAAATCCAGTAAAATGCACTGTTAGTCAGTAATAAATATGTTATTTATTAATTTAGGTTTGTATAATAACATTAAAGTGTAATGAACAACTACCGTTGAACGTTTCCATGTTCACGTTTTATCCCAAAGGGGGGGGGGGAATATTTGCTGTACGACGTCATTAGTCTTTTTTTTTTTTTTTTTGGTAGTGTTATTGCTACGATCATGTGAATCTCTAGCTTATTTTCTTAAACTGCTTCCACAAATCACTACTGCTTAAATAATCATTACAAATTTTGAAAATCTGGTTGAAATTCCTTGTAATCCGTTCATATATAAAACTGATAACTATAATTATTACAAGAAAAAATAAAAACATAAATAACGTTATAAGATGAATAACTAATTACCAACAATTAAATTAAAATCTGAATAATATAATAAACATACAGAATTAGTTGGATTATCTTTTATTATGCTATTTCGAAAATCCTTTGTAAGGAATTAACAGAACTATTATGATATCGCACATTTAAAAGTATGTTTTTTTTTTAAATTCTTTGAATTGTTAAAGAGATAATGTAAATTATATTTCAATTACTAGATTTTATTTATGATATCTAATTTTTTAGTCAACGGTGCAGTATGAATGCTTCACATATGTCAAAACTATATTATCCAGAAATGAAAATAAAAAATATTTCTGACCGTTAAATTGCAAATTATTACAAGTGAGGAGTCCTCTGAAACCTAATGAAACAATTGCTTTGAGGGAAAAAAAAAACAGCTCCTGGAAGTTAAAGAATAAAAAAAAATTAATTTTCTGAAAAAAAATCACTCAAGAAGTTATTGTTATTTCAAAGGCAGTCTGCACTGGAACAAATTAGACTAGTCGTTAAAGGAGCTGACAGATGATGCCATCTATTAAATTAAAATAAATAAAAAAGCATTTATTTTTTTAGGCAAGTTAATTTAACTTCAACAATTAGATTCATGGACAGATATCATCCTAGAAAAAAAAGATTATATTTACCACCTTTCTCAAACATTCGAAGAATTAGTGAATACAACTGTGGTTGACAGAAGATGTAATGAAAATTAGACTATGGAAGAAAAGAAAAAACATAATAGCGACTGAAAATTAAATCTCGGTAATGATAAAGAATATTGCTAAACATTTATGTGAGAACACTTTTTTTCTTTCTTTTTTTTTTGGAAATAAATGCACTTCCTCAAAATTTATTTATAGTTTACGCCCTTAAAAGGTATAGATGATATTTTAAGAATGGTCAAAATATTCAATTTAGATAACAAATAAAATGTGTTAACTTATATAAATGACTATACTTAACTTTGCGAAAGCAACTTATATGACGTCACTTCCGTATTCGCTCCATATAACAAAACTTATAGGAGCTGTAGCGGAAATGACTATTTATGACAATGAGTTTTTAGAAGCAATCTTTAACTTTTGTTTAAGAAAAAATAATTAAATTAATGTTTCTTCTATAGTAAATATTGGTTGGATAAGATTAAAAAAAAAGCGAACGGTAACATTTAGGTACATTGTGACCACAGACAAACTGATCGTAATTGAGATTCAAATATTTACCTCCGTTCAAGACGAGCAAATTCCACAATCCTCTCAGTGCGCAGGTCACCAAACAGTTTTAGCTGATTTAAAAAAAAAAAAAAAAAAAAAAAAAAAAAAAAAAAAAAAAAAAAAAACGTCTTAACACATAAGAACCAGTGATCGCTTTAAGAATGAGAACACACACGCAGGATGCTGCATTTTACAATGATTGTGGTTTTATTCATCAAACACAGAATACGTGACGCGATTGGATGAGTTACAAAGGTAATGTTTGAAAAGAAAAAAACCATTTCTTCGAGATACAGACGCAATCATCATCTTCAGTGGAAAACAAGGGGGGCTGGTGGCGATGAGAGAAGCGAAACAAACAATAAGAATATTGAAATTCTTTTGTATCACTTCCATCTTGATTGTTGGGCATTCGGTATGACAATGTGAAAGAAAACTATCTTTATTGTACCAAACGAAGCATTCTGTATTCGGATTGTATTTCGTGAAAGGGGGGGGGCGAAGATGGAAGAATCTAATACCATTACGGTTTCTGATTATCAGAAGGTATCTACCAGGAAGAAAAGGCAATTCAAAAACAACGAAGTGCCATTATGTAAATTGTTCTTGTTGCAAGATATATCAGTACTGGAATACTTCCAATGTACATACAGCGAATCGCGCCTTTAGGCCATAGAGAAAGGTTTTCTTCTTTCAAACACTACAGATCCATGTAGAGTAACAATAGCATAGCTTTTGTCTAATCCGCCTATCGAAGGTAGCAATCATACGTGTATATTACAGGGTGATTACATCAATAAGTAGCTTCACAACCAAAACTGTCGTTTCATGAACTTCGGAGCTCCAGCTATCGGCGACTTTCCAAAACTGTCTGATAAGGAATAAGTTGAAATGCCGATTATTTATGAAGGGGGTCTGAAGTTGATGCGAATGTTCTACCTTTGATTACTTGAGTTATAATTATTTTAGATAGTTACACTTAATGAACCGATACTATTTTTATTTCATATGTGATACATGATTAGACAAAGGAGTTACACTGCGAGCCTGGAGAGTTCGTTCCTAATCTACCAAGAATCATAATAAATAAATAAACCTAAAGACCGGAAATTATAATGCGTCATATTAGTGTTTAAATATATGTTAAAGATAACAAGAAATTTTATACTTGGTTTCTACATCTTTCTCTCATCCAGAGATTTTTATCAAGATGGTCAAGCACCTTTTATCGACTTGTATATGACTTCTGTATAACTTCAACCTTGGTATCTCTTCCGGGTCAGGCTCTCACTGAAGAGACCTCAATAAAGTTCGAAACTGGTCTGGGTAGTGGCCCTTCCCATAATACACGCCTGAAAGGGGGTGTGTTTTGCATTATGGGATACATAATAAGGCAAGTGATATGAAGTCATTAGCCTCTATATACAAGTAGCTTAGACGTGAATATATTTCATGCGCAAAACTTTGTTTTGCTTACTTGGGAAAAGAATTAAAACCAATTATAAAATTTCTTGGTGTCTTTAACGTATTTCACACTCAAGGTAAAAAACTTCCTACGTATATTGGATCAGTCAATGTTTTAACATTCATGGAGTATCAAGCTCCCTAACACTCGAGGTGCAGGCTAAATTAAAAACACCGAGAATACTTAGAATAATATTGCAAACTTAATCTTAAAATACAAAATGTAGAATCAGATCTAATTTTCTAACAGTGGAAGATTTCATCCAAAAACTATTGATTGAGTTGGCGTAAGGAATGCTAGTGATGGGGGTTGGGAAAGACCGACGAAATTTATAAATGAGTGTGCAGATGAAGCGTCTTGCCTTCTCTTAAATTAAATTGTTAAGAAAAACTTCTTGCACACTTTGATGGCATCGCGTGAAAGAAATGTTGAAATATTGAGTGCAGTTTAAGGAAATTAGTAAGAAGTGCTCACGGTCCAAAGCCTCTGACAGTGCTTATCGACATACGGGTGGCCGTATTGGGAGTAGATGAGTCATTTGATCTCCACACTTGGTTGCCTTCCTTATTCTTACAAGCGTTTGATATCGTGTAGTATCTCACAAGAAAAATCTTAAAACATCCACTTTCTGTCCTTTCTCCCCCCCCCCCCCCCAACGCTTCGCTCTCGTGCTGCCACGACCACGAAGATATTGCTAAGCTAACAGAGAAAAGGAAGTCGCCCTGGCACGAGACGCCAAAGCCATTAACTTTTCCACCCGGTTAGCCACAATACCATAATCTGTAGAGGTAACTGCTTTTCAGGAAAAGACTGAAAATAAAAAGAAAGAAAGAAAAAATGTGAAAGATACTTCTTTTTTGATGAGCTTACCACCAACAGTTAATATCAGCCAACGTTCGATGCCGTGATAGGATTAAGAAAGATATCAATCAGCAGCGCCATCTAATGTCAAAAATTAAACTTTTTTTTTTCTTTTGTAAATACTTGCTGGTAGAATCTGTTTCTATCTACGTCGTTGCATTTATTCCGTAAGGATGATGTCAAGAATAAAGGACGAAACTTTATATGTTCATGAACATTATAAATTCCCAGTTGGTTCACGCCTTCGTAACAAAAAAACGCCAGTACCTTCTCGAATGAGAAAAGAATTATTTATATTTGAAACTCACAACTGACGAGTATTTCACTGTCAATTTTTTTTTTACGTTAAATTCACTTCTCACAGGAGACTTCGTTAGTAGGACTTTTCGTACATTCAACCTTTCACTAAGTCCGTATTGAAGTAACTTCTACAAATTCGTGATTTTTCCCTAGTCCCAGTTTTTTTCTTTCTTTCTTTTTTTTTTTTTTTTTTTTTTTTTTTTTTTTTTTCTGCGTCGGACAGTCTAATCAATTCAAGAACATCCTCTGGAGGCACGTGCGACACATGTGTCGAACAGCCACGTTCTTCTTATTATATATATTTTTTTCTCATGTTGTTTCTTGTTGCTACTTCAACAAAAGGCAGCGTGAAGCTTCCGATACTACAACCTTTTTTGGATGCGACGCACAACCTTGTATGACGGATTCAGTGTTGCCTAACCTTTCGCGTGGCAGAACAAGAAATATTGGCAGAACTATTGTCGTCATCCACTCTTATCTAGAAATGTATAACTCTTTTTTTTTTTTTTTTTTTAATATTGTGCTTCTCTCCCGAAAGTTTTCCAAGAGTCGCTTTACTCCAATGCACACCGTCTGACATTAAAACAATAAAGTTTTTATTTCTACAGTAAAAATTGATGAAATCTCCGATTTGTAATAAGAACATTTTTTTAATTATTTCGTTGTCTTAAATTGTACAAGTCTCATCTTAAATTCACCTCCTTTTCTTCCATTTCATTTTCATGTTGTTAAAACAAATGAAATTAGTAAAAGCTCAGCGCATGCTATGACGTAACAATATAAATTGTAACCATTATTGCCATTAAGCGAATAAAATTAATGGAAAGCTTAGCACGTGCTATGATGCAACAACGAGTCAATCATAAAAAAAAAAAAAAACAGTTTTAGCAAACATAACTGTTATATGCCAATTAGCAAAGTACTTTTCAGACCGGAAATATTTCGTTAAATCAATTAACAAATATATTCAAGGAAAAGGAAATTATAAGACAAGTATATGCTTTATTGATTACCCAAATAGCCGCCAGACGGCATTTTTCTAATTAGCATTACAGAAGGAGACAAAAAAAAAAAAAAATAGAAACTGAGTTCAAGTAACGGCTTCTGTACAAAGATTGTAATCGATTTTGAAAAGCGTCATGCTGTGGAACCATACTTAGGCGAAACGAGCCGTAAATATTGAGCCCTGCAGCGCCAAGGTGTAAGTAGTTTTACTCCTGTGTCTCGACATTCCAACCTACGCTTCCTTGGGGACGACAGACCTAGAAGCTATGTACAGAGATAGGCGGAAAGTTTTAAAATATTAATAAGCTCAAATATATACCTCAGGTTTTTAAGCTTTCTAGGCCACCCCAATTCTAGGAGCTATTTGCTTCTGGGAATGTTGGAGAGAGAGAGAGAATTTAACGAAAAAAAAAAAAAAAAAGATTTTATAGCACATTTGAAAGCACTTCTAGTTTCGATGAGATAGTGTGGACTCCCGGTCTAACCTTGATACAAAAATTTAACTGTTTACAATAGAATTTCTCTCCTATAAGACACCCATTAACTTAGATACAGCACCTATGTGTAGATAGGAATTCTATTCCCCATGTTCTTAACAATTATTTGTGTAAACTCTGACGCGTTCATGGGCCATTCTAAGGTGAAGTTGTACGTGATAAAATGCATATGATAAGAATTATACGATGCAAGAATAGTGGCTTAATTTAATAGTTATTAGTGTCCGTAGGGTACAGAAAACACAGATATGCTATGCATTATTTCCTTGGGCTGTTCTAATAGAATTATAATCACTAATTAGATTTGTACCATAACTTACTAAATACATTAATAAGCAGACACGGAAATAGATTGTAATTAGTTATTTAGCTACTAAAACGAAGTTCAAAGTCGAGTGTGGCTAATGGAATCTTCCCTCCTGATGGATTGTAGAGCGACTAAGATTGTTCTGTGTATGGCGAAGCAATTAAAACTCGTATTCACGTCTATTGTTCTCTGGTACAATACTTTTTAAGAAAAGAAAGCAATCTTCCAATAGGAATAAGAAATATCCCACGGAATGAGAACATTCCGCTATAATAGAGTTTTTGTTTTCTGTTTTGTGTGCGTGTTTTTGGAAATTTCACTCTTGCATCACGGAATTTGATTTAATTAGCGAAAACAAAGAGGGTGTCGAGAATAATAATGTACGAAAATATTATCTGCTTCCTAGTTATATTTGGCATTGTAAAGGTTCACAACCGTAGAACAAAAATAAATATAAATATATATTGGCTTACCACTTAAAATGCTCTTGTCCAGTGTTATTCTAATTAAGTTATATGAAAAAATAAATGGTGTACTTTCCAATCTCAATAAGAAAATGAATTTTTTTGGAAATAAAATTTCTATAATAAAGATATATTATGGTGTAATTAATTATAATTATATTTTAGAAGTTTTTAATCTTTATCTACCTGGCCTCTTAGTTATAATACATTTGATAATTAAACATGTAATCACTGTGGCTGATTGGATGTATTACGAGTTTAATGGTACAATTATTAAGACTATAATATACCTCGAGTTTTAGCATACCTTACGTTTTGAAATATTTTCCGATGCGGAGTTTATTGACATCCATAATTGATCAGTTTCAAACTAACTACGGTTAAAAAAAAATGTATCAAATCCATGCTGCTTCAGCGATCACACACATGTAAACGGATGAGCGAAGCGAACTAGCTTGCTAACTCATAATCAGATAAAGGACGCAAAGTAAAAAAAAAAAAATAAGAATCTATCGTTAGAAAAACTTTTGCTACGAAATACAAACCAAATAGAGGGCAATAAATTCAGTAGAGAAAAAAAAAACGTACTTTTCGTACTAACAATGGTTACTAGTTCTCACAACACTGGCATCTTATTAACAATGGATGTAGCAGAAGTAGAATCCATTGTCGATTAAGCTACCTAAACAAAGTGTAATGAGAACATAGAACTTTGTTTGAGAGATCCGTAGACCACTAAATTCCTATTCTATGTATTATGAAATACAACTGAAGAGTTTTTTACTTTTCTGTATGCGCCACCTGGTGACTTAAGTACCTAATATAAATATTTCAATTCAAGACCCAGTTATCCGCACAAATGGAAATAACAATAATAGTTAATAAAATTTACTTTCCAAGACGCACATGGAGTAGACGTAATAAAGAAAATTCCCGTGAAAAGTATACGGACGAAGAATCTTAGTGAGCTGAGATTTTAGTTCGACTTTTGTTACTACCTCAATAAAAGCATTTCTTAATCTATAGAGTTTTTCGAAGTGCAGCAGTAACGTCCTTTTTGCGAAACTTAAGAAACATTTTGTATTTTCCAAACAACACGCATATAAAAATGAATGTGGAATGACAATGGGAAAAGTATCCGGACTGAAATACAAGAGTTCTGTAAACATCGATGTAAAAACTGGAAATTAAACATCCTACGTCATATTTCTCGAGACCAGAATTCACCGCCCCCCCCCCCAAGCATTGCCATAAAAATATGTACAGCATTCTTTTCTTGTACTTGAACATATCCAAATGCACGCATTGTTTCTTAAAAACAAGGATATTTCAATTATGCTTAAAAAACGAGTTTTTTCATGCCTCCACCTAATAAATACAAGCTGGGATGAAGTAATTAATTTGCAGAAATAAGACCTAACAACATGCAAGAATTAAATATTTCGTTTTTCCTCATTAAACTGTAACCACAATGAAAAATAAGGAATGTTTCTTACTATGGTTGGTCGATAGTAAAACTGATAAACAAAAACGTAGATATTAAAATCGAGGGTGGATCCGAACATATTTTACAGCCATCTATAAAAAGAAACTAAAATAAAAAGAATATTTTCTACACTGTGGATTGCGTAAACAGTTACAATGATAGGCCATCACGCCCTCTACAAACGACTCCCAAGGAATGATCAAATTTTACGCAAAATAATAGAAAAAAGGATTCCAATAAGATAATACGAGAATGCACGCGTTAGTTAACATGTCCCCATGCTTACGGCACAAATTTTCTCATTTGCATTTTAATACTCTAATCAGTCACCCAATTTTCGAGCTTCAGTTTAACCTTTGAACCTCGATAATGAACTTACATCCAACAGTGCGTTCGGATTTCCTCTCCACTCGAACGACATTTCCATTTTCTCTCTCCCCCTACTCAAGTTCATCGGTAACGATACCTTCGTCCAAGGACAAATCAAATTTACCGACAGCAATCTTCCCGCTTCAGTTGCAATCAACCATACCCACTTCCGTCAAATCAGATGTCATTTTACGACGGAGCAGCTGTACCTACCCGTCTGACAATGGCATCTCGGAGTCGCCTACCGAACTGGATTTCCTATTCAACCTCTGCAAACGATGTGAAGGCAGTCGCTCGACTACTTTGGTCTCCGGTTGTCTCTGATGGTAACTGCTCTGTAAGGCGTATCGCTCGTGCTGGTCCTCTGTCTCTGAAATGAAAGCAGCACTTCGTCAGCTTTTATCTGCTAATGCAAAGTCCCGTGGCCAACAAGGTTAAATATTTATATATTTAAAAAAAGTGAAAACGCATTCATTTTCAAAAATTATTCCTTCATATAGTTTAAGAGAACCGCTTCAGCTAATCTTGTATATTATTAGATTATAATAACAAACAAACCTTCTGAACTAAAAACATCATTGTTGTTCAATAATACATAGATAACGTTCAACTGTTGCATGTTAAATTAAAATGGCGACGATAAAGCCCCTCCCTGCCTCTTCAGAGTTCATAGAAAATAATCTGTTTTGACTGCTCTACTTCAATTTGCTGCTTTCTAATTTCCCACCATCTTTTCAAGTCAGAATTTCAACACAATATCTCAATTATAGTTATATAATTTATACTGTAAATAGGTGTATTAGAGAAGCTATAAAAAACTTGTTAAAACTTTTCCTTCTTCAAACAATCTTCTCTAGTTTATAAATATTTATTACACTTTCGATTATTTTATAAATATTTCTACTTTTTATCTTCAATTAGAACCCAAGTTGGAATTATAATCCATGCAAAACTAGAAGAACATGATACCAAAGTTATTTATCCCGATTGAGAGCACGCATATTCCTGTTCAAATTTATCCTTTATTATGTTGCTGATGAATATCACATCATGAAATTAAAAAGAAAAAAAAATACTGTTGTATTTTTATATATATCTTCTTTCATTGCAAAACGCAGATTCTGATATATAAGTCATTCTTTTTTTTGATTATTTTTCATATTTATTCTGGCGGTGAGTTTACAATTTCTCTTTAGTATCCAATTGTGTTGCACTTTAATGTTTTTTATTAAATTCGACAAAAGTACTATCAAGCTAAATATTGCATATCTGTTTAACAGTTTCTTGTTATATATTCCTCACGCCTCTGTTTAACAATTTCCTCTTATATCTTAGTAATAAATCTCTTCACTTTCCTTCTATTTATGAACAAAAAAAATTAACAACAGTCTCCTAAACCAGATAGTTCATAATCTTTCTCTAGTTCCTATTGTACAATTTACATTTAAAAAAAAATTAGCGTTCTTAATTGAATTCAAAGTAATTATATTTTGTTTTTCTTCCAATTATGGAAATTTATTCCTCTCTGACTTTTATAAATATTTTCAGAGTTTTATATATAATATTTGGTTTTCTAGCTAGCCATTCTGGCTAATTTTGTATTCATCCTCTATATCCTGCTTTTAATGCGTCTATGATCTTGATTATTTGTAACTCTTTCAATCGCAGACACGCCTGATTGGTTTACACTTCACTTTAAATTATCTGTTGCATTCAATAACGACGTAATAATGCACATTTAACAATGCAGGAATTCCTAGCAATCTTCAGTGTCATGTTAAGTCAACAATGATGTAGCTTATGCAGGTGAAAATAAATGCTCATTCTTTAGGATGAAAACAGACTTGAGCACTTTTTTCATCATCATTAGTGTAATCCAAATCATGATCATTTAATAAAGATGCTCACACTATGACACACACACCTCATTGAAAAGATTTTAATACCTGCTACAGAGTGCATTCATTTGCAGCAAATGATTTATTCTATTAAGCCATATAACGCTAGAATATAGTTATCTATCGCTACGTGCATATTATAATCAGGGATGCTTCGCTTTATCTGGAGGTCGTGACCTTTTTTGGTTACTTTTTTTTTTCTCTTATCACTTCGAAGTTTTATACGTGCATTAGTTCCCAAAATGATTCTCACACTAAGTCGTTAGCTTTCTGCTCGTCTCACAGCCATTAAGAATATTTGTCAATTTCAAACGCACTTCAATAATTTCGGCTGCTAACTGTTTGAGCCCTATCTGTCATTAGAGTCATCAGTAGACGTCAGTTGGTGCGCGAGAAATAAAAAAAAGAAAAGAAAAAAAAACACTTTTTATGTCATTGCCATGTGGCAAGTCATTTGTCATTTTCACCAAAGGAAAAAGTCTTTAATATTATCAGCCCCTAAAAAAATATAATAATTTTTTCTTCCTTTTTTGCATTTTAGTCGTTGAATATCCATAGATGAACATTTTATTAAAATCATTACTGTATCTTTTTTTTGTTTTTACAATTTACATAAGTGTTTCATTTCAAAAATCCGTAGTTATTGCGATATTGCTTGGGGACACGTGTCAACGACTGTGAAAAACCACGCGCATGTAACTATCACACACGAAATTCATCAAGTGAGCTAGATAATGGTGTAACAAGCAATAAGAAGTGTTCCGGGCTGAGATAACAATTACATCAAGTCCTCTATTGTGAGCAGAACACGTGCTGTTTGGGTTAACCTTGCTTTATAAGGCTTCACGGATTCTTTCTTTTTATCTATTTGATGAGAAGCCCAAGAGAATGCTTCTATGAACAAGAGAAAGAGAGAGAAAAACGAAGGAAAAAAAAAAAAAATTCCCAGCCAATTATTTCTTTAGTTCTTTAGGGAATAACTGTATCCTGATATGTCTTGAGACGAGGGATGGACGGAGAAACTAATGAGAAAATAGGTTTCGGTCATAACTGACGCTCAATTGATACTGATTAAATGTTCAGTTTCTTCCGGTTCATGCGGGATTCTTTAGAGGGGCAGAAAAATATTGATCCTGAAAGTTTTGATTATTTCGATAAATATTTGTTGTTTTATCATTCATCAGTGTCCTGGAAGTAATGGACAATAAGGTTTCTTATAAAATTGAGCTCCGGTAGAATATCACGTGATTTTTAGAGACGCCTCGAGCTGTTTCCTGTTTCTAGAAAAGGTGACATTTCTTAAGAAGGCCGATGCATCATTTCCTCTCTGTCTGCTGCAGATATTTCACCTAACATTCGTTCTACTCAATCATCCAAGTTTTCTCTGACAACTCTCAGAAAGGTTGAGTCCAACAGACGCCTTAAGATTAAGTAGTTAACTCATATAGCGAAACAGGATGCTAGCTTGTTTGTCCTGAAGAAATTCTTTAATTCATCTTAATTTTTCCGCTACATTTATCAATCCAGTGGTGGTTTCTGAATGATTATATTTATGATATAAGTAAACAGATTTGTTTTGGATTAAAAAAAAAAAAACACCTTTCACCGAGCAAAGAAACTTCGGTATCTATCTTAAAGTAACCATATAAGTAAGAAATCATTTAAAAAAAAATCATCACATAATTGGTAGCTAAAATTCCCGACACTAACCTGTAAGATATGGGTGTAGCGGATCAGTAAAAAGTGTTTGGTAGTCGTGCGATATGGAAGAACACCTGTTAGGTCCGCAGTACTATAAAATAAAACATCAGTAGGTGAATATACAGGCATACACTGAATTAATCTTTATTTAAATTACACCACAATAACAAGCTATTTTAATAGAACAATATAACTGGTCCCTTTCTCTATTATTCTTTTATTCTACTGTATATTAACTTCCGATTATTGAAATATACTCAGTCAGGATCACGAGCTTCATTGTTGTGAACGAACTCTATTGCTGACTATCGCAAAGCTGCATTGTTTGAAATAAGCAATTTCAAATTTTTCAGATATTACAATTCCTATTCGCGTACAGCATATAATAGAGGGGGCTTTCTATGTTCGGATTTGCATATGAATTTGAAGAAATTTAAATAATTCAATAACAGTCAACTCTGTTTGACCTCTTGAACCAAACACAGATACACCACCTTATATTTATTAACAGCGTGTATGTTTAATGCGCTATCAACTACAAATATATATCTGATATTCATACATGGAACTTTTTTTTTCTTTCGCTTTCATCTCGTTTGAATAAATGCAGTTGCGTAATATATTGATTACACGTGGCTTTGCTAGCATTCACCTTTGATCAGGCAAACACCAACTAACTTTTCCACGGCGTGTATCTTAATCCAATTTGTTCCGTTGTCTTACGAATCGTAGAAAGGATCTGTTACATGACGTTATTCTAAAGCGAGTTTTGATATTTGTGGACAAAAATAAAAACGATTAACAATGGGAGTTTCAAGAATTCGGTTTTCCAGAAATATATTGGGACAGCTAGTAAAGATTGCGACAGTTGTCGATGTAATTTTTTATGTGACCTTCTACTCAACAAAAGTTATAAGCCTGTGGCAAGCTAAGGATTCTTTATTATTTTAATGGATTATTAAAATTATCCTTAAACAAACAGCTGAAACTTACGCTTTAAGACAAACATCTCTGAGATTTTTATTTATAAGTGCTGAAAGAGCACTTGGATACTTAAAAATATCGTAATTATGTTTTACCTCAGTAATGTGGTTTATTTCATTTCTTTAATTTTGTCTGGAGACCACCTTCACCAATCCCATGGCGTCTCATTGTAAACCCTCTACAAAAAATATCTGTAATAAGTTAAAAAAAAAAAAAAAAAACGGACAATCTCATTTTTGTAGTTTCCGTATCAAGTAACGCTTGAACAGTATTCTATAGCTGGCCACCAGGTGGGGCTTTTGTTAATCGTACTCAAAAATATATTGGTTTGTTTAATTCTACATGTAACTAGACAAGAAAAAGACATTAATTGAATTCTAATGACTAAAATACTAATTAAGGTGTTTAATTTAGTAACGAAACTGACACAACTCGATTAGTATGAAAATTATGAATGTCGCTATAGAAAAATAAAAAAAATAATAACCAACAGAAACAGCGATCAATAGATGGCGTGAGTTTCTCTCTATGAATTATAAATAGTAAACTTTGGAATATATCGCAAATGAATTAAAAGATAAGGAGTGTAAACTATCAATTTTGTGCTTCGAAATCAGCAAAAATCATTTTAATTATGTATACACCTAATTGCTATAAGGAAAGAGATATTTTTGAAATTGTATCGCTTAGCAACCTGATCACTAATCACCTGACATGACAACAGCGTACAAAACGTTAATACAAAGATCTATATTTTCTCCTTAACGTAACCATCATTGGAATTTTAACAGCCTATCCATATCCGAAATTTTTTTAAAAAGAATTCTTCACTTTTCTCATTAATCATAACAGCCTAACCTATTTTCCGGTATAATATAAATGCTTAAATGCGAATTTCGATAAAGCAGGGTTGTCAATGAAATTTTATACGTGAAATATGGTTCTAAGGTATTACCCACATTAAATTCTTCCCTTAGCAGTTTTTTCTCTTCTATCTCACCTCGTTATTTGTCTAAACCTGTTTCGTATATCAATAAAAATGAATAGATCGCATTATTAGTACATTTCACTTGGTTTCCATGGTAACAGTGGAATCCGAACCACTGCGCGTGCGTACTTAATCGATAAATCTTACATGCAAAAAGTACCAACAGCTGGTCCATGCACAACGGGGTGCGATAAAGAATAATATTCGCGGATAATGAGTCAATGAATATTGAAGACATACACATACACACACCGTAAATATTTGAATATGTTAAGCTGTATAATAGGAGAAACGTGTGTTGAATGGATAATGAGGATGATTTAATAACCAAAATCTTATAAATCTTAGGCATGTGCGATCCTTCCATTAAGTCGATTTGCACGTTCCTATGACGTGCATTAAGATATTAAAATACTTTTGTTTTATTGAATTTTCGCGAGAAACAAAAAAAAAGGCTTAAATGTATGATTAAAGAAATAGCCATTTGTAATATCCAACAATGCACACGAAAATCTGATTAAAAAGTACGCGCATGCGCAGTGTCCAGTTTAGGAAGTAGCTTTTTTTTTGTTTGTTTGTTTCACTTATTAAATTGTGATTCATATGGAAAAACGAGATATTTCATTTAATAAAGGCTCTTTAACACTTACGTTCAAAGAAATATTATAAACTGGGTTTCATAATCCGAAATCCCATTTGGACTTTTGCCTGAGAACAAAAGTGGTCTTCCCAATATCACAAGCTGTTGCTTTTCTTGTTCTAATTATAACAAATATCATTGTAACTTGATAATCTTTTTTCTGCGAAAATTGTTTAGGTATGTAGTCCTCACAAGCAAGACGAAACATATGCACAATGTTTTATTTTTTGGGAAAAAAAAATTATTTTCACAGTAAGTTAAATCCCAGCGACCGATTTAAAGACGTTAGTATAAATTACAGTCAGGAAAGAAAACAATGTAGAGATCGAGTTCTAAACCAAATAAATTGTTTCAAATGCAATTTACGTATAAAGATTAGTTGGAATTAAGTCAATGCAAATAAGGACACTTGGCCATAACACTTTACAAGGCACTCTGCAGAGTTTAGTGGAAAGTTTGTTCGTTCAACTAATTGGCGATTGTTCTCTTTAATCGAGTTGGGCAGAAATATTTACAGTAGTGACGGAGAAAGTCTAATACACTGTCTTTGTATGCGGAAGTGGCGAAATATATCATTGTTAACTGTAGACACTTAATTGCGCAATTGAACTTTGAACTTGGAGATAGGTTTTTGTGTGTCAATGTATCGAGGAATAACAATTGAATTAACGTATTTGATTTTTTTGGACTATTTCAGAGATATATATGCTTAGTACTTGGCCATGTTACAGTCGCATTAGGAGATTTAATTTTGTAAGCGACCGCGGCCTCTGAGATCAATCCAGATCATGCAGGGTTAATAAATGCTGACATACTGTGTTTATTTTACGGGGTAAAAAATACTGAGAGCATAATTAAGAGTTTATAGCCTTCTTAATGTGAGATATTTCCGTGGGGGTGTCACTATTTAAGTGACACCCCCCCCGGTACGATCTGAACCAATCCTGGATTCAGTATATTTAATAGTAGGCCTTCTTATGACTTCTTATTCACACGGCGAATAAAAAAAATTCTTGTTGGAAATTTTTCCCCAAGCAACACGAATCGCATTCAAAGCATCATACATGTGTTATCTTGCGGAGAATTAAAAAAGTCATTTTATTTAAAGGCCTGTGTTCTACTTTAAAACTTTTTCTTCGTTTGTACTCGAGGTTTAATGACCTTTATCAGCGGGCCTTTAATGTAAAGTGGTGGAAAGTAGACCTTTGAGTATGTGGGACAATTAAAATGCTACTGCTAATTAAACCCTGAGCACAATTAGGGGCTCTAAAGGCTCCCAGAAGTGTTTCAAAGAAAATTGTTCTCTAACCCAATCGTAGAACTTTTAATATTTCTTCTCCTGCAAGTTTTAACGCTAAAAGTACTTACAGTTAATATAATACATTCGTATTCTCCTTTCGTAAGAATATTTTCACTGCTGTTCTCCGTTTTTCGCATTAGATAATATTTATAAATAACTGTCGTCATAAGTGTATATTTATTGAAATAAAATTTTACAGTTTAAGATCAAGTATTAAGATATACTTTTTTTAAAATTTAGTACACCACTTATTTTAAATAATATCATAACTATGATAAAGATCACATTCACGTTGTATTGATATTAATTTTAATGTAATTTTAAAAATTAACAATATTTATTTAAATATTAAAAACATTTATATATTATATTATATGTTATTTATATATAATATATGTTATATATTATATATATTATATTATATGTTATTTTTCAGCGTATAGTGTATTTCTAAAGAAATTTGGTTTTAATTCCAGCATGCTTCTGACCAAGGAGGAAGTACTCTGACAAAAACAAATAAATAACTGAAAAAATCCTACTCAAGGATATATCCTTAGAAGTTGATGAGTTTAAATATCCGAGGAATATCTTTGATAAGCATGGAGGATTATATCAAGATATTAAAACAAAAATTGCAAAAGTAACAACAGCACTCCAAAAAAATAAACCATTATGAACAGATAAGCTTACAATTACAAGGTTGTCTTGTTGATGCATTTCACTACTATACGGAAGTGATACTTGGTCACCCCCTCAAAGAAAAGAAAATGAAGAGCTGGCATTTGAAATGAAGTGCTATAGGCGATTCCTAAAAGGTACCATACGCTGATCATCTCAAAATATTTTGAAGCAAGACAAATAGTTATTTCGCTGGTCCACGCTGATTTTCAAGATTCGAAGAAAACTCATCTGACTTTGTAATCAGCAGATGTAATGGTCTCTCAAAACATTCTTGAAGGACTTATTCCAGGAATAGAAGAATAGGCAAGACCTAGAATAAACTGGATAAACAATTGGAGAGGTGCTTCACTCACAGAACTGAACGCGATGTGTCAATAAAGGACTGAGTGAAGGATTTCTGTAAGGAATATTTCTTGATATCTGTTCGACAGTCCTATTGAGGGCTATGGGAAGAAGAAGAATTATAAACAACAGTATGAGTGTTAAGGTTCAGGACCACGAGATGGCGACAGGTGTCTCTCCTCCCGTTAATGTTTTGGTTCATCGATAGTTAAAGTTCATTACCGGTGATGACATCAAGGAAATGTTGGGATAAATGCGAATAACTAGAATAGTTATTGTTAATAAAACAATGTTTAAAATATCATTAACTCTACGCTGTTAAATTAATAAAAGTATGATTCTCATCATCTTTAAAAATAAATAAGAGTTTATTTATAGCTTGCAGTTTATGATATTTTTAACCAAACCAAACAGGTCATTAAAAGAAATTCTTCGTAAAGGGAAATCTCAGTCATTACAACTGCTGAAGATGATGAAGGGGATAAATAAGAAAAAAGAATATTTGGAACAACATATTCTGGAGAGATCATTCACGATAATCAACTACGAAGGTTGCAATGTGATCACTGGATTTAAATGACCTACTAAAGCAAAAATTAGGATTAGTTATGATGATCATGAAAGGATATATAGAATTAGATTTACCATGAAAAATTAAATGTGAAAATATCATTCGTCTTTTAAATAACAGTGTGAGGAACGTTACGTGCAAATTATGTTAGATAAATAAAGAATTTAATCAACTTTTTTTTGCCTTTATATTCGCAAAAGGACAAATGTTGGTTGTATTCCAATTTACTTAGGTAAGGAACTTTGATAAAAAATACTCGTTCGTATGAAAATGATTAATCCCCGGTGGAATATATCTCATCATGCAAGGAAGGAGATAGGAAAGGCGTCAGTTTAATAATGAGAGCTTGGTTAAATTAGACAAGTTCCACTTGAGTGGAGAAAAGCAAATGTTATTGCAGTCCATTAGGAAGAATCGAAAGTGAAATGGAGAACGACGATTCGACGTTCGTCGTAGATAAAACAATGGAGTCTATTGTTAAGGAGAGCTTGCAAAGATATTAAAATGCCAATGACGTCATAAACAAATTGCAACACGGTTTTCTCAACCCTATTTATCAAATCTAGTTAGTTGCTTTGATAATGCTATAAATGAATTAGATGTTAGCAAAATATTCATTGTGTGCCACGCAATCGCCGAATTTAGCGATGGGAAAATGCGTTTTATTAAAGCAAGATACCAAAGTGATTTGATGGAGGATTGAAAACGGATGCTGAATGATTGTGCCTACTAAGTAGCGTGAATCCAATTCTGTTCTTTAGTTCTTATCTATGTTATTGATCACACAAATGAAAAGTGTATGTGAATTTAAATCGACACAAAAGTCGGAAAAGGGTGGCTTACAATGCTGAGCTAGGCTTCAGGATGACCTAAACAGGTAAACGTGTTCATGTGAAAAATAACATTTTAATTATTGACAGCTTAAAATGCAAACAACTTCACTTGGGTAGCAAAAGAAACCCACGGATGCACTACAGCTTGTCTAAGAATCAACTGAAATGTTGGAAAATGAAAGGGACCTACGTACGTCAATGATATTTCATAAGAAATGTTTTCAACCTTCTTTTAACCTAGAAGGTGAGCAAACAGAAGTTGGCACGTGAAATATTATTTTATTATTACGTAACACCTCCAGGGAGTCCAAAGACTCATCGAGGGAGGGCACCTACGCCACAACTCTGTCTCCACCAACCGCAAATACTTTCATCATCTACACCAACGCCATCTACCGCCGACCATCACCACTAGTATTTTCACAGACAATCAAATATCTTAACGGCTATTCTGCTTGTATCATACAAACTTTTCGTTCTTCACGATTTTGTGTAAAATAAAGATTAAAATATACTTTCTTGTCGGTCATAATAGTTAGAAAGGATCCAAAATTGCACGCGGGATTCTCTCTTTAATTTTCACGAATTAGGCAGTGTTCTATCTGACTTCAAGCCTGTTTAAAGGAAGTTCATTTTGCAGGTTATTTTGCACCTTAGACGAATGACAGGACTTAAGTTCATAAAATTATTCAGGGACTTGACAAGTTGAATTCGATGTTTACATTTTGCCAGGAATCGAATATTAAGGTGAGGGATCGTTCTTTTCAGTTAATTAAGGATCCCTCCAGGTTGCCCTTAAGAAAAAGAATGCTCGGTCACTGGACACACCTTCCTTTGAATGTAGTACGTTACTTAAAGAAATTCAGACTGGAAAATATTTGAGAGGCATTAATTTAGGGTAATTAACATTCTCTGTGGTTTGTATAGTTTGTTCTAAATGGATGGTTATTAATGGGCAGCTTTTATGCGATCATCAACGATATTCTGTGCTAAATGCCGTGTTTCGATATCGAAGTTGTTAAAGCTTGAATGAGATTAAATATCAACATTACTTGAATATTTGGTTGACTGTGAGGCAATTTGTAGTCGACAATTAAAAACAATCAGAAAAGAACTTTGTTACGTAATGCGGATCGTATTTTATGTCGTAAATAGATTATTTAAATAGATTAAGGGGCGGCCTATGCACGAGGCCGCCCCTTATATGCACGGATATCCTGGCCTCTTATTGGTCGTTTTTAATTACGACAAAATCAGCGAAAATTGATATGTCATTTTTACCTCAGTGTCCGTATTGGAGCACACCACTTATTATAAATGACATATCAATTCTCGCTGATTTTGTCGTAATTAAAAACGACCAATAAGAGGCCAGGATATCCGTGCATATATATATATATACACACATACAAGGGGCGGCCTCGTGCATAGGCACTGCGGAACTGCATCACCCCCAATTTTTCTCGATATTTAAATCTATTTATTAATTTATTTATACTTGCTTGTAATATTTAATTTTATCATCAACAATCCCATACAATTCTCTTATTTTGTAAAAAATAATAAAAATCCATCTTGTAGCACTTAGGAGAGCGAAGGACGCTAGCAGCACTTTGTTTACCACAGTGTCATATTGCTACGCGCTCAAGCATATGCACGTCACAGTGAGATGCGAGCTGTTAGCGTAATGGGGCACTGTCCGTCGCGCAGTTCCACTGTTGTTTATATGCAGTTTGCGCCAGTAGTAGAGTGTTCGTAATGCTTATCGCGTTTACTCCGTCTCTTTAAATATTTGGCCATTACAATTAAAGGATTTAATTGTAATGTCCACAAATTGTAAATCCATTTCTTTAATTACAATTAAAGGAATGGATTTTATTTTTATGTAATTTTCAATTATACTCAACTGCATAATTTTATCGATAATAAACAATATTTTTTCATGAAACAAAACAAGAATATATTTTATTTTTAAGTAATTTTGTATTATACCAAACTGTATAATACATTTATAGATAATAAACATCATGTTTAATTTTTTTTTACCATAATTTTGATATTTTATCCAAACACGTATACACTGTACTTATACTTACAGTGTGTATGTATATTTCAAAAGTTTCAGCACTCCCACAATTAACAGCCACGAGCCGCCACTGTGTGTATATATATATATATATACATACATACATATAGCATTTTCAGAGAACTGTAAATGAGTATTGAAGATTTTTTTTTTTATTTTCCCGAAATATATTTTGAGCTTCTCGATTGTTTGCTCCCTCTCCCTTGAGTCACATAAGAGAGGCCCTGTCTGTCTGATAATGCTTTCAAGCCAATCAGAATTTGGAAAACCGGTAATGTACTAATTTGGATAGATCTGATATATTTTTCTTGTGAATTTTTATGATAAATATGAGTTTGTTTATAATGGTGGAGATGAAATTGACTTTTTTCCTTAAAATGATTCAAGATACTATAAGTGTTAGAACTGAAAATATGTCTGAAAAAAGATCATGTGATATTATCAATCACATATTGATGCACCAGGCGTCTCTTCACATTTCACAGGGATAGTAATATATAAGTGATAAACATATTTTCTTTAACATTGGTCACAAGATAAAAATTAGCATTAGCAAACGCTTATAGGTTGACCATACCTGGGAACGAGCATGCCACTATGATATATTAGGCGATCGCGGTGCTCCACCCATGCTAACACCTGACTAGTGAGGTAACAAATTTTATCAACCTTCAAGCGAGTGTATTGTCTTTAGTTCAACTAGACATGTACCGGACTGATAAATCAGTGTGTAATTCATTTTGTAAGTATAATACAACTACTTAATATCTTTTTCCATGATGCAGCTGTGCCACACCATGCCAGTCTCAAGCCCAGATAAATAGGTGTGTGTTGAGCAAAGCGCTAACCCATCCTCGTAAAAAAGTGCTTTGCCATGGAAACCAAGAACGCAGAAAAACTGACCATAATGTAATACTAAATAAGAAGGCCGAAGCTCCCAATGGAATAAAGAAGTAAGTAACATCTTTTGGTAATATACGTAATTTCAAAATGAGGTATTATGGGATAGATGGTATTTCATATGGAATATTTATTATTGACCAACTGGAATTTCAGCTGGTGTCGTGTGACTTTTGCAAGCCGGCTTTAGTTCTTTTTTTACTTATTTTTAATTTCTTATTTATATTCTAGGGTTACTGTTTTTGTCAGTTTTACTTCATAAAATCACATATAGGTCATTGGTTTGGATGGAGAACGTATTCCATATTAAACTCCCACACTCACCGCAAAAAAATGTATTGTTATATCTGCTTCCTTATTTATTTCTTCTCCCTCTGTCTTCTCGAAAAGCCATCCTTGTAACTGCGCATTTTTTCCAACGCCAATTTCAAATAATATTGTGAAGCGGCCCTTGATATCAAGAAAAGGAGATACTGTGGTTAGTTTACATTCGAGATTAGTTTACATTCTGATAGAAATTACAGAACGAGGCAAACTTACTACTTGGGTTGTAGACTGAGGCAAAAAGACTTCGAATTATTATCAAATACTTCGATAAATTACAGAAATGTTCTTATTGTCGAACTAAAACAATTATAATATTCAGTTCTTAACTGTGAAAAGGGGAAATTGTTATCTCAGTTAAGGGGTGTGAAGCAAAATGTGTCACTTTTTACTTATCAGCAAAATTCATTTATTCTCTCTATTATTTTTGGTGCGTCTATTGTAATTATCATATAAGCGAACTCAGTAGCATCCAATGAATGCAATCTCAAACCCATAGCGTAATTCTTTTCTGTTAAAAAGAGTCGAGTTAAGTATCTTATGGTTTATTATACGGTGTTTATTTGAAACTAAATATAAAATGGAAGATAACACTAGTTCTCCGGTATGCAATTCAACCAACAGGCTGTGGATTCAAATTTCAATTCCAATACGGGAAAATGTCCGTGAAAATCTTTAAACAGTAGATGATTCTAGCGTGGTGTTTGCTAATTATATACTCCTTAGCCAACGTATGGTACTAAGGGAAGGTACGTATAATCACACGTGGCCAATAAATACTTGGAGCAAAAGCTAATACGACGTTTGACAAAACATACCATTAATGTCCAAATTACAACTAATTATATACGAGTATTATGGATGTGTAACCTAAAGTATTTTCGTATAAAGCATTTGTATTTTATTTAGGAGCTTGAAATCATGTTATAACGATAGCGGATCTCGAAACCATAATGAGACGGACCGAACAAATAAGAAAAATCCCATATAAGTTAACGGTACTTTAAAAAAAAAACGGTTTGAGATATTTGTGTTCATGTCAGTTTAAAAATGGCGCTTGCAACAAAAACAGTTCTGTAAATATTGAAGGAATTGGGTTTTTTTTTTATCAGCTTCTTGAAGGTGTGATATCTGGCATATATCAGATGTTAAGAAAGGTGTTTTTCGAATGATTTTCGTGTAGTTCTATAGTAATTCTGGGAAAAAAAATTGCGTTTGGTCTCCAGTACCCGATTCCTGGATTAATTAACCCTTAACCATTACAAAAGTAGAGGATTGCAACCTTTTGTTGGTTGAAGGAAGAAAGCACTTTAAAGTAACTATTAAAACTATGAAAACCTGAACTAACTAAGTCGGATAAATATTCCCAAAATATGAAATAGTTACGTGTGGGAATTTTTAACACCCACGTAATATCTTCGAGTACTCGTAAATAGGAGCGATGTGTTTGTTGCAAAAACTACGAGGTAAACACACCTCACAGTGTATCACAAATATCAATACATTTCTAATAGCAATTGCAATGGACTGTCCATTAAATATTGATATTTGGTCACTGGTATTTCGGTTCCACCATGGCAATCAATTCCTATAGCCCAGCGGAACATATCGGTCTAACCCACAGCTACCTCCCAAAGATACTCTAAGGTTTCCAAGGAAACTCTGTGCTTATTATCCTGAATTTGCAATTCAAAGTCATCAATAAGGCTCAGTGGATTGCAATGTTGATATTTAACTAGACCACAAAACAATTACAGAACAAGTATTATATTTTTTTATGATACTTAGACAACATTTATCTTCCTGTTCCTAGCAGAGGTAACAAACTACTGGACTACTTAAGGAATATCATCTTCCAGTTATAAGACCACTGCCGCCATATTTAACATATAGAACGATAAATCCAGGCGAGCTATATACCACGTAGTTCGAACTCGAGCTTGTTTGGGTTGATATTTGGCTTGTAAATCGCACAGTTTCCATGGAAATCTGTACGTAATGTTCTAGCTGAAGCCTATGGTAAGAAAATCTACGAAAGAACGTCGGTGGGTCACGCAACTCTTCAGCGCGGTTCAATCATTTCCGCTACTAATATCGGCTTTGCCTTAGACTGGGGAGGGATTTGGGGGGGGTGGAGTTTCCTTTTCATCAACTGATGTAGGGTACGCAATCGTATTAATCGATTGATGTATAATATCCCACATCTCTGGTACCGCGACCCTGGAGATCTGAAATTTTTGTATTTTAGAAGAAATAATAAAGGCATACATAGCAAATGTGTAACACAGCTTTGAAGTTAATGTAACTTAAATAGAAAAGTAACTTAATCTGGTTATCCTCTGAGTATCATCAAGCTTTTAGGTGTGCACATCGAACGTGTGAACAGTATTTCAAAGTTGAACAGATTCGAGATTCATGCAGTACTAGCAATTATACAGACGAGAAGTAGCGCTTTAAGGAAGTATGGCTCAGTTGTGTCAGGTAAGCCAAAGAAGGGCGAGCTGATCATGTTTCGTTATCTGTATATTATCAAGAATAAGGGGTAGTGAAGAGAGATGTTCAGAAAAATAGATGGAGTTTAGAACATCTCAATATTTTCAACCGCTAATGACTGGCTGCTACAAGTTTTATCAAATGCGAAAGAGGATTGGTGTGTATTGTCATCAGCAAAGCTGTAAATAGGATTTGAGATCGGCGAGAAAATATCATGTACAGGAAGAAGACAGTGGGTGAAAATACAGAGCCCTGAGGTGCTTTTGCATTGGTGAAACATATGAAGAGAGGAAATCTACTATAACACGGAGTGAGCAACCAAAAAGAAGGTGGCGACCTGATGAAATAAGATAGAAGGTGAACCATGGGATGATAGTTTGCTTAAGACGACCCCTCCTCTATGCACCCAATACAATTTCCTGGAATCAAAGTATAATGATGGTAGAAGATCAGCTGTGGATCCATAGTGGAAAATGTCCGATAAACTGGTGGGCCTCCAGGTGACGAAGTTGACCATTGATACCTAGTCCATGAATGTAAGGGCAGTTGGATGATAGTTTTTCAGCTTACTGTTATCAATATTTTGGTAATCACCTACATTTAGGCTGATTTCCAAGCTGCAGGATAGATACCGCTCAAGTAGGAAAACTTTGTAAAGCAAAACGGAATAAAGGTGTTAAGAAAAGAAATAACTTGATGATGTCTGACTTATTCAAGTATTATTGGGTTTTCCTTCTGATGAAAGATTCATGCAATGAGCAACTCTCGGTAAAGTATGGGTGGGTACTTTGCCTTGCTTATCAATACTGTAGTTGAGGGATAGGAAGAATGATTCCGGTACTTCAGCCTTCTCTTTGAATGATGTTACAATTGTGCTGTGTGTGTGTGTGTGGATGAAAAGTTGTATCCAGTGGCATTATTAGGGATCAGGCTCGACTGCCTTTTAGCCAATTTTGTGGATTTGAATCTTCCAAAATCAGGATTTTACAGCAGTTTAGGTTGCATGGGATGATTTGTTCTCCAGCCATTTTTATATATCAACTTTAAACACCAAAGGTCTTAAGTCCTACAGCAAGCCGGTACCGTGTCTAGATCGGTTCATATGACTTGTAGTCATGTAGAACTAAAGCTTGAATATGGATTGGAAATTTTGGTTGAGGTGGGGAGGAAGGCTGTCCCTCCTATAAGAATCATTTATGTTATTCGGGTCAGGAGAACAGAAGCGGACTATGTAAAGGAGCAATATAAGTCAGTATAACTTATCTCATTTGACACCACTGTGTTGCCAAGGGATACGAAATGAAGTGATGGAAAGTTTGATGAGGTTGGTTACCAAGTAGAGAAGCAACAGAGCTGGTCAAGAGGGTGAGGATCATCTGATATTTTGGTACGTGGATGAGCGATCCGTCTAAAAAGTTGACTAACAGCAAACACTTCGCCATCGTTACCACATAGATCAGCGGAATCAGAGAAAGGTAACTAGCACGTGCACACTGAAGTGCCCAAGAAAGATAACTTCGATTTCTGAGTTTCAGTGGAGAAAATTGAGTTTTACTGATAGTTAAAGAGGTGAGTGTGGTTATCAAAATCTAAACGATATCACATTCAAGTGAGAAACGTTGGAGCTAAACAGATGAAATGATCGGAAGGGATTCGATCTGGATGGAAGAATTTGTGCGAGATTTAAATATGAGCAGATGAAGTGGACCTTACTTGTTAAGATCGCCAGCACCGTTAGGAATAAAAGGTCTGGTGTAGATAATTAAATGGTGATGAATATCATTTAAATTACTATTCAAGGACGCGATGTTTAAACTCTTACAAATATAATTTATATTTAAGGCGTTTCTGATAGGCGATTTTCTTATTTTTCAGATTTTTGATTGAAGATTTATTATTATTTTGAGCAATATAAAATAGAATTGAAATTTTTATTTCATTTATTTCATATAATAAATAAGTTAACAAAGAACACCATAAACTAAAATTCATGTGTTGTTTTAAATAAGCAAAGAATTCCTATTTCCTCGATCGGGAGGAACTCCAAGAATTTCCTCGATCCGTCTCAAAAATATCAAAAATATATTGCTGATATTGTTTATTGCTTCATACAGTTTAAATTATTTATTATGAAAGGAACAAATACCCAACTAAAAACTATTTTAAAATCAAATGTCAATCGTATAAAATTAATTCCCCCAAACAGTCTACCGAAGAGCAAATACAACGGTCCAACAGTAATTGATTTTTTCCTTACAGTCCTTAACCACATGAGTATCTGTCTGAAGTCGTAAAATGATACGGAACTACTCGAACGAAGACTCAGCAACAAAGGGAAAAAAATCTGTTCGCTATCAGATCTTCCTTGCAGTGTTCATTTTAAAAATACGGTTGCTCCCTTTTGCTTCACTTGTTTGAGAAAGGGAAAAAATGGGGGGAACTTCGAAATCAATAAAACGCAGAGAGAAGAATCAACTTGGATGCCGCCTTACGAGTAATAGATTTTTTGTTTGAGAAACTTCTTAGACCGGTGTTAAGTCAGGAGATATGTACCACTAAAGGGGGGGGGAGGTGTGACAGAGACATCGCTAACAAAAGAGTTCTTTATAAAGCCACTACTGATCTGCAGGTACAGAAACACACGATAGCCATATTTCGTTTTCTGGAGGATTACGATAGTCAGGCGGATTCATCGAAAGTAAATAAAATATGAGAGAACACGTTGAATTTTACATCCCCCTATGAACGTAAAATCGAATATCCACTAGTTTTAGAAAGCTTGGATGCTTACTGGAAGTATCCAAATATCGCAAAAATCCCCAATATTGAATCATCTGTAAGATAATTCATTTTGCTATTTGAGTCATGTTCGTAACTGTAAACAAAAGTATCCACAGTACTGGTATCGTTTTTAGAAACTTATCCCCACAACAACAGAATTCCTGACAAACGTGACTGTCTAGTTTCAGCTTTTTTTTTAAAATATGTAGTTTAATAATTCTAGTCAGACATTCATTTCACCAATTGACGCTAGATGGCGCAATGAAGTGTAACGATACGGAAGTTGGGATCGTTTCACTTAATACTAATAATTCCAGTTCAATTGAATGGTACAAATCACATGAAAATATCTACCATACGAAAAATAAACAATTTTGTTTTTAATAATTTCTCTGTATTTATAATTATGCTGTTAATAATATATACTAGAGTACCTTTTATGCTTAAACTATTTTAATTTTTAAGAATTTTTATTAAATGTAAAAAAAGAAATGTATAAATGTAATATTTGAATCAATCTCTATTTTTTGAAATTTCTGGGAAACTTTATTTACATGATGGTAACTTTGTGATGATCTGTGATCAAAATCAACTTACATTTTCTGAAAATTTTGTTCACATTAAATCATGACTACGTCAACCTATTTTTATAGGTCAACTAAATTAATACCAAGCAATGAAAAATTATTTGAGGATATAAAGATAATCAAACGTCTTCTTGAGTACAATACGATGCTGTATTCAGACATATGCAAGTAAAAAAACGTGTTCCTACTACTACAAAATAACCAAGTGAGTTTACTTTGCAACTCTGTCACTAGATGTCGCATTTAAAGTGAAATGGGACTTGCAGCATAACAGCAGTTTCAGAAACTGGCAACATTGTAAACAGGTTGGGGAGGGAGAGAATGCACACTCCCACCTAGATAACTTTGTTGTTCACTTTAAATGAGACTCACCTGTTTTGGAGGGAATGGGACATCGTAGGTATGCTCCGGTCTGTTCCCAGCAGGCCTCTGGAGACTGCTTGTTTGGCCTGAAGAAGACTCGCTATCTCCAGAGTACATAGATATTCTAGTAGTAGCGTAGGGCGATGGGTAATAAAGAGGCTCTCGTGGTGTCTCGTAAAGTTTCTTTCCTACCGAGGCCATAGAGATGCTGTCTCCTTTAGGGTCTGCTCGACACTCTACAATAAAAGAAAAGTTAATTTATGTCAATTGCACGAGCTGTCAGTAGTGGTAAAATGTGCCGCGAGCTGCCCCGCATCTTTTCTACAACGGGCGCTGTGTTAGCTAACATATCGCATTGTTTGTTTATTTATCTGCACTTCATGTTCCTCGCTTGACGTGGGTGAAGTATTGTTGTTTTTATTTCGCTCACTGAATTGTAAAAGAAAAACACCTGAGCTTTAAAAAAGTCATGTGGCTTTTTCAAACACTTCACATTTATGTAAAACAATGTAGACAATTGTTGCAAGTGCAGGAATTTATTAATGAATGTATTTAATAAAGAATATTATTAACAATGAACCAATAGGAAAACGAGCTATTAACAATTGAATATTTCAAATACTAATCATTTAACATCGTCAACTGCCTTTTTTATATCATAATATTGTTAGGGTTAAATGTTTAAGCCAATTCTTCCAAAACTGTGTATATTTTTGGGAATGTAATTACAGAAATTAGAAATAATTGCGTCTTTGATGTTTTTTTTTTCTGACGAACGCTAAAAGTCATTTATATCAATAATACACGTTTAAAACTCAAAATATATTTTAGAAATAATAATAATATAACTTATATGTTACTGATAAAAACAAAATAATATTTAATTTTTTTTTAATTTAATAAAAATTACACAATTTTTAAATTTTATCTATTATAACACTATAATTAATTTCTGATACATCGTTATTCGAACTGGAATTCCCGTCTGGTGGCCGGGATATATTATCACTCTGTGGTATTCTTAAATGTAATGAAGCGACTAACGATTGTAGGGATAATGCAGCAGAGACATACAGGAATTTTATGTCACATGTAATGGAATAGCATTGCATAATATGAATCGGAAATTAAATTTAAGGTGTGGTTACAGGAAACGTTTTGATGAAGGAAGCAGACCCGGTTTAACCATAGGGGTTCCCTGGAAACTGAAGATGTACTAGTGTAGTACATCAAAGCATCGCTGGGAAGGACTTACCGATTGATTTATTTAGTTGTTCCTCTTGTTAATAGATGGCAGCACTAGTATCGTTCGTGATAACTGTATTGTTGGACGATATTCCGTTTTATAAAACTTGGAAACGTTTTTAGGTTATGCCAAGAGACTAAGCTAAGATGGTTGCTTTCTGAAAACATCTTGTATTCTAGTTTCAAAATGTCTATTCTCCTTCTTAGCTGCTCACTGTCTAAGAATTCTCAAGTTTGTGCATGTTTAGTCTGTGAAGATGAATTTGTTAACAATTAAATATCTTTAATTATAATTTCAGTTAAAAGATGGCAGCACTATAAATTCATAAACCACAAAAAAGTGATTTTTTTTTTAATTAAAATAGTGTGGTCGACGAAATTAACACTTTTAATAATAATTAAAAATGCATATTTCATCATTTTAATAAAAATGGAATAAAAAGTTATTTTGGTTATATAAATACAGGTTTTATGAAAATAAAAGAGAAATTTAAAAATTGTAAAGCACATAAATCAGTAATATTTTGTCGCCCCTTCATGAAACTCTTTGCCCCCCCCTGTCGAAAGAACAAACCACTCGCTGAAAGATTAATTAATTTGCCAATAAATGTTAAGCCAGTTTAAAAAGAGAAGGATTATTACATTGAAAAAAGACAAAGATTTATTAGACAATATCAACATGGTATTATCTATAAATTTTGCGGTCTCTCAGTAATCGAACAAATACGTTATTATTTATTAAATTTTTCTCTTTCTCGGTCGTTCTTTTGTTCGCCTTCACTGCAAAGCTGGCTATTTCTTTTTGTTTCTTCTTCTTCCCCCCCCCCCCCATCGTTTATATTTTTCTGACATATACACACTTTAAATGACTCGTTTCCTCGGGTTTCGCCGAAGAGTTAACAGCCAGCAAAGAGACCAAAAGAAAGAGTTATGCACTCCATAAACCAACATCATTCTCCGCTACATCTCTGTCACGTTCAAGTCCGAAGAACTAAATGAGAGGTACGTTTTCGCGTCGTCTGATTAAATAGCAACATTAGAGAAGTCAGCCGTATCGATTTTACCATTAAAACAAGCGGGAGAGAGTGCATTAACTGGATATGTGATGCTTGGTATATAGATGGATGGCTTCCATCTACGCCAAAAGGAAATCACAATAGAACACTGGAAATTTTTTTTAAAAAAAAAATTCAGCTGCTGGGATGTGGTAAATGCATTTCGAAGTGCGAATGTAACAGTCTCGGTTGAAATGAAAGTATTAGAACAACACGAAACATGAAAATATCGCTGCTCAAAATTGCAATTTTTTTTTTTTTATCATGCGTCAATTTTGTCCGTATTCGACTGATTTAGAATGGATGACGTCATTATTTCACAGTGACTCGTGCAGCCTTTAATGTGGTGCTCCAAATTCTCGACAGGCTTAGTCCATCATGGTGAATTAGGTAGTCAGGGTGGAGATGGGTGTGTTACACCGCATTTAGATGAATTTGGGCTATCGGTAGGTTTACAGACCCTTTCGCTTATTAAAATGGAAAGATTTCGCGCGGCATCTGCCTTTCTAGATAGGTCAAAGTGGATTCTCCAAAGAACGTGATACTATGTGGACGCCAAAGTGCTCATAAGACACACTGATCCCTGATAGCAATCGTACCTATTTACTGTTTGTTTTAGAAAGATTTTCACTCCTCTTTATATATTGCTAATCGTTACATTATATAATATTTTCATGTTTTCATAATTCTTCTCCTCTAGTGTGTGATTCCGACGATTGGTTGTTGATAACGGTACGCTATTAACGCCCTATCACGTGTTCACCGTTTTATTTTTTTCATAGCATTACATTAGGTTTCAATCATTATTGTTAAGTTGTTTATATATATTTATTGTTATTTGTATGCATACATATTTCATATATGTATTTCAAAACACAACGTTTACAGATATATTCTGAAATTTTAAATGTTGTTTTCCATTTTTAGACTCAAATACATCTTATTTACTAAGTAATTGGTATTATTTTAACACACTATCCATTGTGCTATTCCATTTTGTCATTATGAAATATGTAGTCAATTTAATAAACTGACTAACGAAATAATTAATAAGAAAAACGGATTTATGTAGTTTCGATAACCATCGTTGTCGTTGATACCTGGGATAGATCGGATGTAATTTTTTTTTAAAGCTAATATCCTCAAAGAGAATCTTTATCATAGAAACAGGTTTTTTGTACTTGAAACGACAATTGAGGCGTTGACAATGAAAAGGGTGTAAGTGCCAAATTCCAAATTTTACACGAGGAGCAAAAAACCTAATGCCAAGCAGAGGAAAATTGCATCCTGAGCGATCTGCTGACGTGAAGTACAATTAGAACGAATGGGCTAGGGAACTGTCTCCTTTTCTATACTATTGGGGTTGGAACATACTTGTGTTTCAGGGAGAAAACAACTTTTTTTTTTAATTTTGACACTTACACCTTTTTCGTTGTCAACGTCTCAATTATTTTACACGGAGAGAAAGAAATAATTGATTTTTACCGGGGGATGGTGGTTACTATATGCTCAAGTTTCAAAGCCTTGGTGTATATAAATAAACGAAAATGCAGTTTAAACGCCATACTGGATCATTAAAATCAGGTAAGTACTGTTTCACGAATTAAAATATTCACTGATATTCCTAATGAAGTTTAATATATTTTTTGCATCTTGTGTATTCAGGCCCGGCCCAAGGTATTTTTGCGCCCAAACGCGGAGCCTTTGGGGCGTCCTCGCTCGTAAAATTGTTGATATTCCAAATATTTCGAATCTGCGCCCCCTAATATTTTGCTGCTCCAAGCGATGCTTGTTTAGCTTGTATGGTAGAGCCTGCCGTGTTTTTACTTCATTTTATAAGTAAAGGATTTGAAAAGAAATCCTCATCGAATATAGTCCACTGCACTATCAAGAGGGGGAATACGAAGAATTTAAGCCAAAAAAAAAAAAAACATTGCTTTTCGCAATAATGTTTCGTGTGTAAATTAGGAGCGCAATAAACGTTATCCGAGAATGAAAGTGGCTTGATCTATATGAAAATGAATTATATTACTGAAAATATATCGTAAAATTATAAAAATAAAATTTTAAAAGTAAGTAAAACAAATACTTTAATCTTAGAATTCATACATTATGCACATTAGAACTTAAACTATTATGTGATATGTATCATATATATCGAAGTTCTAAGATTACAGGATTTTTCTGCATAAATTTTATCTAGACTACGGTTGTAAAAACTATCCTAAACCTCCAAGCATATTTCAAAAATGGAGGAGTGCTCGAGTTAATCCGATAAAGCACGAATAGATTGCAAGTACCTAATGGCTATTATTTTTCGATCGATAAAGTCCCTTAAACATGTCTTAAAGTATTGGCATCAATACTCCAAGTGTCTTGATGCTAATTTCTGACTGTATTCTATAGCGATGTGTGTTGCAGAATATTTTATAACTTTCGAAAGAAATGTAACTGAATTCCACAATGTCATTGATACTTCGTGAAATATCAATTCCACGAAATTAGCAAAATATCTTCTAATAGCAGATGCTTTCATTATACCTAGTGTATCCATCCTAGTGATTATTAGAGGCCTAGCAAGAGTTGGAGTTAGTTGGAATTATGGCCAAAGTAATACGAATGCCAATTTGTGTTTGTTTCCGTCTAGCAAAACAGTTGATTTGCAGAAGAACAATTCGGTTTACAGTAGAGAATCCCTACATCCCCGGATGACATCGAATAATCGATATGAAGTGAAAAACAAGAAAAGCACAAGATGCCTAGTTTATTTAGTCCCTACCGAATGGGGGGTTATAACCATCTTCCACCTCACGTTATTGATATTTCTATAGTTATATTACAACGTCTCCATCTAGTAGCGGAGTCGTGAACTATTTCATTGTTTATAAATATTCGATCAGTTTCAATTAATTTTTCCTTTTATAACTAATCACAGATCATCCATAGTACTGGAACTAACGATGCACTATAGGCTGGGTGGGAACAACATAAAATCTTCAGTGTTGACTGGGTCATAAATTCAGAGTTGACGGACTTCGTTACTTTTAGAGTTATTAAAAAAATGTCCAAGAAATTATTTTATGTAAAAGAGTTTGGAAAGAAAACCTAGTAAATGCGAATAGTTAGTTGAAAGAAAATGGGATTTCATTTTGTACAGATGTTGGATCAATAATCCGATAAAAATAGGGTTCGAGATTATTCTTGGCAATAACGGAAAAGTCACTTCAATTCAGAAAATTGGAGTTCTGATATCCTCACAATAATAACAATTCTTTAATGGCTTTACCATCTGGTTTCGATTTAAGTGGTATTGAATTATATACGAAAGCATAATAAATCGCTTATCGAGGAAAGTAATGATTAAAAAAACGCTATCATTGAAGAAAAATGTCTTACGTATATTATCAGAAAACTGTAGAACTAATTCAAATCAAGTCTTACATATTTCATTTTTGAAAATGAGTAAAAACACTGGAAAGAAATATCGAAAGTCTTTTTACATCCCGACAAGGTTTCATTTTCTTTAAAATGCTTTAAAAAATAAACGAAATTATCGGATTCCTATAATTCTGAAATTCCTATATTCGGTGATGCTATCATGTACTACGGTTTACAACTGTCAAATGTTTAATACGTTATTAATGACACTAATACTCATCGTTATAAGAATACTGGAGATATTATTTTGAAAAAAATATTAAACAGAAATATTCGTTTAACAACTCATGATTAATTGAAATTTTCAATGAATTAATATTTTGTACTCTGCATGAATTATTAAAAAAAAATTGATAATTTTCAAAAATAACGAAATTTCTTAAAAAAATTCGAAAATGCACTCAATATTAATTAATAAAATTAGTAAAATGTTTATATGTAAGCAGTCAATCAAATTTACGATTTGTCCTAAAGAACAAACACACTTAAAAACGTGGTAAGTGTATTGTGGCGCCATCTATTGATTAGATTGTGTACTTTTTTTTTAATGTGCTGTATTTCTAGAGTACGACAGTTCAGCTGGCCGATAATAATCTCTATTAAATAAATTTAGTTTCATGAGGAACTAAGTTATTTCCATTGAACTTTTTAATAAGCATTCAAATGATTATAATCATCTTATTTAATTTGATGATTTGTTATAGAGGTGTGGTTTGTAAAGTGGCGACATCTATGATCATGAAAACGTACAACTACAAAGAATGCCAATATCATGATAACAGCATTCCACTATTACTAAACTATCCTTTAGTTCCAATATATTAAAGCAGTGTATAACCACTTAAATTGCATTTCAAGTATGGGAAACTAATGTACGTTTTGTGTGTGTGTGTCGCCAAGCTTTTCGATAGCGATCTGCGAATGTGCTGCCATCTAGGAACAAAGCATGTAATCAAGTTCCATGATTGCATAAGAAAGATAGTTTAAAATTCTAATAGGAAGCCAATAATAATGTTAAATAAATCGTGTTATTATTATTAGCATGTAAAATGTGTGATTGAATATCAATCATAGGTATTATTAATCCGTTGTTAATGGAATACAATGTTTACAGAACACAGTGTATTAATACAAGTTATCGACAGTTTTTTTTTTTTTTAAAAAGTACATAATTCAGTTGTACTAACATAAGATTTATTACTATGTCAAACAACTGTTTTTCTAGTGAAAAAAAAGATTGTTTGAAAGGCGATTCAATCTTATTCTTTCAAAAGAGTCCGTCTATATAATGACCCCACGGGTTTTTATCTTTTTTTTTTTTCTATGAGTACAGCAACAGAGATCTAAATCCCAGCAGAGATAGCTTATTCCATAAGCTATCTCTGTTGCTTATGGGATTTAGTGATGGTGCAAATGTTGATATCAGTAATGATTTCAGACAAATTTGATTGCATTTTCATGATTTATCGATAACAGAAATTTTTTAAAAAAAATACTAACATTAAAATAACGCATAACTGTACTGTTAAAAAAGGGGGGAAGCTTAACGCTTTTTCTACTCCCGTTATCGAAAACGGAAGATGTGTTATTCAGATTAATTTATGAGGATTAAGCTGGCCTTGTGGAGGCTGAGGGAATAAATGTTATCATTGAAACCCAGAATGGCTTTAGGTCTCTTGTACTTGTAGAAATGATACTCGTTGTAGTCTGCAGCTTGTTTTGCACCCGTTGAAATTTTAGTATGTTAACTTTGGGGGTGTGGCTCCAAGCTGGGGAGGCATAGGTAATTAATCACCATATGATACATAATAGTTTGTTCTTTGCATTTGCATCTGTGTTGATTAATCAATGGAAAGAGTTGAGTGACAGCTTTGGATACTTTCACACAGATGTGCCTGATAGGATTACTGAAACACAATCTTTTGTAGTAGTAAACCGAGATATTTGGTTTCTATTTGTCATGGGATTTTGGTACCAAACAGAAGCATGTCCCCTTTGGGAGATGCTACCTTTTTTTTTTTAAGGATTTACTTACAGTCTCCAGTCTGAGAACCATTTTCCTAACATTAAGATGCTCTCTTGAAGTTTTTTGATTACAAGGTGAAGACAGAGTGATCTAGCTAATACTGCCGTGTCGTCTGTGCATAAAACCGTGAGGGACGACGTAGGGTTTTGTGGGATATCTGCCATTTGTGGAACTCCAGTCTAAATTTTACGTTTAGTAGAGTTTGTTCCATTAATTTGGACCTGCATTTTTCTGTCGATAAGGTATGACTTGATTAGACGTATCATATTCATTGATTTCTTGACAAGAAACAGGTCTTGAAAATTGGAACGTGAGAACATTATATAAACTAGGGAATTGTGACAACCTTATACAGGAAATAAAAAGACTTAAAGTTGATGTGATGGGAATTAGTTAAACAAGATGGCTGAACACGGGAAAACCAGAAAAAGATGGCTTTATAGTTGTATATTCTGGTGGAGAGAAGCATGAATATGAAGTGGGTTTCATGATTAAGAAAGACATTTAAATATGTAATGGGGCTGGCCCATAAACGAAAGAATAATACTTGTTAAATTTGCGGCTATGCGGCAATTTAATATCATAATTATCCAGGTCTATGCCCCTGCAATGACTCACAATGATAAAGAAATAGAAGATTTTTATAATAACTTTCAAAAATCTATAGAATATGTAAAATCAAATGAGATACTCATAGTCATGGGTGAGTTGAATGCAAAGGTTGGAGAAGGGGAAGAAAATCGAGTTGTTGGAAAATTCGGACTAGGCGACAGAAATGAAAGAGGTGAGAGATTGATACAATTCTGCATTCAAAACAACTTGCGCATAATTAATACTTTCTTTGAACATCCAAAGCGCAGACTGCATACTTGGACAAACCCAGTTAACTCTATAAGAAATCAAAGAGATTTCATAATGATAATAGATACAAAAATAATATAACCAACATAAAAACATACCCAGGTGCTGATATAGGTTCAGACCATAACCCTGTTGTGTCTACTTTAAAAATTAAACTAAAAAACATTTCAAAAAAACAATCATACTGAAAGACTTGACAGCTCTGAATATACCCGACAACATAATGGTGTTTAACTCATAAATTAGATGATGTAGGATATAAAACAGAAGACAGTATACTTTGTAACACAGAGGAAATTGAAAACAGGTGGTCAAAGTTTAGAAGTGCAACATATAATACAGCTAACGAGATTATCCCAAAAATTAAATACAATAAGAAAAAACCCTCGATGACTGAATCAATACTAGAACTTGTGAATGAAAGACGAAAAAAGAAAAGTACACAAAAGTATAGAATACTCAGTAAAATTATAAAAAATGAATGCAGGAAGGCTAAAGACAAGTGGCTGTCTTTAGCCTTCCTGCACCAGGTAAAACACCAGGCCCTGATCAGATCCCTATTGAATTGTTAAAGAAAGTAAATGAAAACACACTGAATGACCTAAAGGTTCTTTTTAATAACATCTATGATACAGGATACATCCCTGATGATCTAAGGAAATCCATCTTTGTCACTATTCCCAAAATTCCAAGAACTTTTGAATGTACAGAATACAGACTAATAAGTTTAACAAGCCATGTTACAAAATTACTACTGAGAATAATCCTAGAAAGAATAAAAGGCACTTTGTCAGTAGAAATAAAAGACACTCAATCAGGTTTTCAAAAAGATAAAGGTACAAGAGAAGGAATCTTCAATTTGAAAACATTATGTGAAAGAAGCCTTGACAACCAGAAAACCATATATCTTTGTTTTATTGATTACACCAAAGCATTTGATTCAATAGATCACAAGAAATTAATACATATCTTACAGAATAATGGGTTAAAAGGAAAAATTCTACGTATAATTACAAATATATACTGGAATCAAATGGCCTCAATAAGATATAAAAATGCATATTTTGACAACTTTGAAATCAAAAATGGAGTAAGGCAAGGATGTGTCTTATCACCCTTACTGTACAATATATATAGTGAACAAGTTTTTCAAAATATTTCAGAACTGAACCGTCGGAGGTAGGAACTTCAACAACTTCAGATGACACAGTTCTTATAGCTGAATCTGAAGATGATATTCAAAACATAGTCACAGAAATTTACAAAAGAAGCTTAGACATGGGACTATTTATTAACCTAAAGAAACAAAGTGCATGATTATATCAAAAGAACCAATAAATAAGAAACTAAACATTACTGTTAAAAAAAAAAGAAAATTTAACAGGTTCAGTCTTTTATATATTTGGGACAAATGTTTACAAACAGAGGAAATTCCCTTAAATAAATAAAAAGAATAGAGATAGAAATAAAAGCCTTTACTGATATGAAAACTATTTTAACATCCAGAGACATTAATATAGACACAAAAAGAAGATTAATAAAATGCTATATCTGGTCAAGCCTTCTCTACAACAGTGAAACTTGGAGTCTAAATAAAGAATCAGAGAAAAAATTAGAAGCTTTTGAAATGTGGACCATCAGAAGAATGCTGAAAATACCATGGACAGAGAAATTGAAAAACGAAGATGTTTTAAAGAAAGCAAAAATGAAAATAATTAAAGAGAGAAAACGTAAATATTTTGGACATCTAACCAGACAAGAAGGCATTCAGAAATTAATATTAGAAGGGAAAAACTGGATGGAAAAAGAGGGAGAGGCAGACCCAGGAGAATGTGGTTTGAAGACATTAAGGACTGGACTGGCTTGATGTTGGTGGTGATAAGTTTGTAAAGCAAACCGTAGTGCTAAATGTTATCATAAGCCTTCGCAATGGCCAGGAATACAGCACTGTTGTGATGTTTCCAACTGTGTCCTGTACTCAGTTAAACGATGAATTTGTTGGGTAGTACTATGATTCTGAAGAAAGCCAAATTGTTCATTTTGTATGATATTTAATTTGCCTGTTGATTCTTGAAGTCTGGAGATGATAATATTTTCGTCCATTTTATTCTTAGGATTAATTGCATTCACGATGTTGACAAGATGCACTACAGCTTTGCGTGGTAGCAATTTCATGACTTTATTGGCGATGCCATCCAGATCTGGAGCTTTTGTTGTTGAGATACTTGATGTTACTTATTTCTACTGGTGAAGTAGGGTTACTCAGATTTGAATTATTGTTGTTTTAATGTGTGTCTAACATAACAATGCACTTTGTAAACATGATTGATGTTTCAATTTTCATATATTGGACTGCGCTGTTTTTCCAGATTACTTACTATAGCTTTCGTTTTTTTCAGAATGAGTGTGGGCTAAACCCTGATCTGATTGTATAGGGGGAGAGATTTGTGTTTGTTTCTGAGATTTCAGATAGAAATCTTCAGGACTAAGAGATGGTAATTTTTTTCCCCATTGCTGATTTCTGTGATTTTTGAGATCTTCTCTGACTGAACTATTCAATTTGTTGAGGAGTTTTTTTATCTTGAGGAGCACGTGTGTTATGATATCTTTTCGTTACTTTGTTTTTCTCTATTTTATTCATATCTTATGGTTAGGCTTATAAATAGTTGTAGTTTTAGTGACTGCTGCTGGTGCTTTGTTCATTTGATTAGTTAGGTTTTCTATTGCTTTATCAATCTCTTGCTTTGATTTTATGTTGGGTACGGGACCAATGCATTCAGGGAGTACTTTTGATAATCTTTCCCAAACTATGAATGGGTGAGTAGGAGATAATTGTTCTTGATTGTGTAATGAGTAAGATAGGGTTGTAATCCGAGGACAGCTAATTCAAAATTTGTAACGGGCATTTATATTTAACGTTCTGTACAGGATAGCAACTAAAACATCTGAATTGCTAGGGGCACCGTGATGAGTAGACTCAGTGGGACCAGCCACTATTATGCATATTTATCCTCTGTAATTATATACTATGCGACCCCTTTTTATTGGCTGTTTTACTATTCCAAGCTGGGTGTTTCAACTTCAGTCAGATCCCATGAGAGAATCCATCATCATCAGCGATGATGTTGGATACCCTGATGCATAGATTGGCATCTAAATCAGCCAATAGTAAAGTTTTGGTTGTTGAGTTGTAAGCAGCATAGAGTTTGAGCTTGCCGGCAGTGTTAGAGTAGAGTTCAGTCCCTATAATCTCTAATTGTGTGGTTGGTGGGTTTGTTATGGAAGTGTGTTTAATGTAGTTCTAAATAAAACTGGCAGTGCCACCACCTCTGTAATCCAGTCTGTCATTTCTACAGAGCAGGTATCCTCTCAATTTCGGATTCTCTGCAGGTCGTAAATGAGTTTCATTTATTACTATATCTGGATTGTATCTCGGTGAAAATTCTTGTAGTTCAACAGCTTTGTTGTAGAGGGCGTTGGCATTCCAAGCAGCAATTAAAAGGGAGTTTGGAAGAAATTTATTTCTAATCATTACTAAGGGTAGTTTGGATAGTATTTTTCTTGAAAGAATCTTTTTGTAGAGGTCATCCATGGGCTTGATTTATTGAAATCTTTAAGCATGGTAGCGAGAGGGGAGTAATAACCACAAACAGGTTAGGATGTATTGGATCCTAGCATGTTACTTTCTTGAGGTGGCGTTTCAGCACACGTTTTGTTCATTTGATGTGCATCTTCTTGATTTTTCGATATTGTTTGAGTCAGGGAAAATTCTTCTTTTAATTGCGTGCGAGGAAGTTTGATTATTTCTTACTGTCATTTAGGGAGGGGGGGTAGAAACTACATCCTTTGTAATTTGGAGGATGAGGACCGTTACAATTGGCACATCTGACAGGTATGGTTCCAGGCTTGACACAAGTCTTAGTAGCATGGTTTTCTCCACATTTAAAACAACCGTAATCAGCTCTACATAGTTTTTGAGCATGAACTATAACTGTAACATTAATAGTCCTGATATAAGGACTGCCTTAAAGGGGCGAAGCAACAGTGCTTTTCATCAATACCGTTATCTGTAGATGACAGGGATAAGGTGTTATTGGGCTATTAAAGCTCTGATCATGGCAAGAGGGTAACAGCAATATCCGATTAGAGCCTCAGTTAGGACTTCATTGGCTACATCATTGCCATCCATTACCCTCTCACGGTCGATCCACCGGCAATATAATATAATATAATATAATATATAATATTATATATTATATAATATTATATAATATAATATAATATATTATATTTATATAATATTATATATAATATTATATAATATTATATAATAATATAATATATTATATTATATTATATTATATTATATAATATTATATATTATATATAATATTATATTATATTAATTAACAGCACCAATCTATTTCAATTATTTTCATTTGAAACATAATTTAGTGTACTTTGGATATAACGGATATTTGACGAATTTCAAAATAAATCACAATATAACAGGATTAATTGCATATATATTTATATTTACTATTTTACTATATAAATTATTATGTTTATACAAACACTTACCTGGGCCTTGAGACGTTGTAGCATAATCAGAATTTCTGCTTTTCTTCACACAAACAATAAGAACCACCAAAGTGATAACCAGCAAGACGACTACTGCACAGACGATAGGCACAATAACTGATAAGTTTTTGTAGAAGGAGGTTCCCTCTTCCCTTTCGGCGACGACAGGAGTTACTGTAGCTAAATAGAAACAATGGATATTTACTTCCATGGACAATACTTAAAATATCAGAGCGTTATGTTTCATTTTTATAATTCTTTTTCACGTTGCGACCTCACACTATTTCATTATTGAAACATCAAAGCTGAAGTGGCGCCATCTAGTAGCTAAATGTTCGGTCATTTAAAGAGATTTCTTTTACACAATTTGACGTTGATAATTATTATTTTTTTTAATTCTTAGATTTTTTTTTAATAATATTACATGCCACCCGCACGCAGAAAAAATGACGGTATATTATTGAATTCACGTCTTAAGAACACCGTTTTTTTATACATACTTTTATGAAAAGTTTGCTGTTAAGTTTTTATTAAAGATATGCAAATCATACTTAAATAACAAATATATAAATAAAAAAAAACATAATATAACAAATAGAAAGAAAAATACACAATAAAAAAGTAGGACTTGGATATTAAAAATATGTTGCTATCTCCTCTGCAAATGTACACATCAGAGCCATCTAAAAATAAAATTTAGTCACCTTCATCTTATACCAGCTGGAAAAAAAAAAAAAAAAAAAAAAAAAAAATCAGCGTAGCATTGAGGCTTCCATTTGAACGAAGTCAATGCATATTGTTTGGAATTCCCACAAACCTGCAGCTATTCAAGAAAAATGTCAATGTGATTCGTTCTTTACATATGGTGATTAGGAGGAAATATGGAAATAAAAATCTCCATTTTTAAGTGTACAAAACATATTCAATTATTTTTTTTGTTCAATAATTACGAGGTGTTATAATACATCTGTCCATTTTATTTAAGACTCTAGGCATTTAGAATTGATAAAAATAAAGAAACGCAATTCATATAAGGGAAATATATTAAAATATAAAAATTAAAATATATTAACTTATACTAAACGTTACACGCTTAGCATAAGTTACCTTTTAGATGAATTGTAATTCTGCTCATCAAGAAAAAGAAAGTTGTAGCGAGAGCAGTTCACAATTGTTCTACTTACCTCCGGACGCCGTCAACGTGGCAAAAACATACTCGGCTTCCGTTGTACCTGCCTCGTTGTGAGCGGACATGAGCAGGTTATACCACGTGGCTGGTTTCAAATTCTGCACTACGAAAATGTCCTGGACGGGAACGATGTTGTTCGAAGCGAGAAGCCATTCTCGTTGGCCTCGAGGTTTGTACTGGACGATAAAGAACGAGATTGGACAACCTCCCGTCTGCCAAGTGTTCAGATGAAGGGTGGCTGTGGACGAGTTGGTGACGAGAAGTGACGATTTGTCGGGAGCAACTGGAGCTGAAAATACAGAATGAGCAAAGAATTAAAGTAAATGAACTAGTTCGTTTACTATTTAAGATTGATAAGGCTTATCAGTCTTAAATAGAAAAATAAATAAACATTTTTAAAAGATATAATAAACCTCTATTCTAGATAAAGACAGTGGTTCTCCAACATGATAGCAACAACCAACTCGCAAAATGTATGTGATGCCATCTACCGGAAACCAGAAGCATCTTTCTCCTTCGCATATATATTTTCACGTGCTCATGCGCTTTAATTGTTTATAAATCCATTATTTACCTCCTCCTCGTGTGGTCACACTGATAATGTCGCTTGGATCGCTTTTTCCCACTTCATTGTAAGCCACCATGTAAAATTGATAACGACTGCCGCAGTTCAGATTATGGACGGTGTGCGTGTTCTTGTCTCCGGCGACATCTGTTTCTTCCCATTCACCCAAGTCGAGCTTGTAGAAAATTTTATAACCTACAAACACAAAACATTACATTAGTAGGGCACCAAATCTTGATTTCAGGTCACACTTGGGTTTCGAAATGAAAGCAAATCCCCCATCTTCCTTATAATATTAGTTTTGCGGTGACGTCAAATCACGCGACTTGATCTAATTGAGTAGTAATAGAAATCAAGGCAGAGATCGCAGCAATAGAGGCCTGATCAGGTCATGGGATTTCGCACACATACACAACAGCTAACGCTGATCTAACACGCAACTTTCAGACTTTTCACTCGGGGGCGCTACATTAGCTATTCACAGGAAGAAGAGCAATTAACGGCAGTGGAAAATCTATTGAATATTGAATAATAATTACCCAATTTTTTAAGAAAATTATCTTTATAATTCACTAGTAACTAGTAACATTACTGGCTTAACGGGTGAAGCAAAAGCTTTTCATATTCCCGGCTATCTTAACAGAGACTGTGAGTGGAAAGAGTTTATGAGCTATATTGCTCGCCCTGAGTGGGCCAGGAGATTAATCCTCAGCGAGGGGATTTAGGTCTTTTGTGCTTAGAATAGTCCGTTGCATCATAGTCAGCGGCCAGTTGGATCAGTCTGTTAGGATGCACACTTGCCTTTGAAAAGAATTTGGTTGCTATAGTCCGCATGAAGGTGTAAATATAGGGGACCTCCGTGTCGCGGTGCAGTTGGACAATTCGAATGAACCATGGAGTGCCCAGGAGCATTCTAAGACACTTGGTCTGAATGCGTTGTAATTTAATGATATTTGAGTTTGAAGTATGGCTCCAGGCCGGTGAGGCATAAGTGAGTATTGGACGAACCATCAGTTTGTATATGAGAAGTTTGATTCTGGTGCCCAGTTTGCTGTTTCTGTTTATTAGCGGATAGAGCTGGGCTATGGTTTTGGATGTGTTTGCACAGAAAGTCTTGATATGGGAGTTGAAAGTCAGTTTACTGTCCATTACTACACCAAGGTACTTGATCTCTGTTTTCCACTGATTTTTGTGTTAAAGAGGAGAATATCTTCTTTGGGAAGCACTGATCTTCTAGAGAATAAGAAGGCTACGCTCTTCTGAGGATTCACCTGGAGACGCCATTTGGCAAAATATTGCTCTATTTGCAGTAGGTTTTCTTGCAATTTCTTGATGGCTAGGTGAGGCTTTAATGATCTGGCCAATATCGCTGTGTCATCAGCATAAAGAGCTTTAATTGAAGATAATGGGTTGTGTGGTATATCATGCAGGTATAAGGAGAATAGGATTGGTGCTAGTAATGACCCTTGTGGAACTCCAGCCAAGATGTGTTTCTGTGAGGACACCACTCCACTTAGTCTCACTTGCATGCGCCTAATTCACTAACCTTAGTTTTTATTTTAATAGCTGCTTAATACTAAAAATAAAAGGTGTAGCTTAGATATGTAAATTACTTTTTTTAATTTTAAAATTAGCATTATAAAATTAAACATTTTTAAATAATTATAATCAACATAAGATTTTATAAAATAATCTTAATATTTCAAAATTAATAATCGAACGGGCTTATTTTCAACTGATTGATTTCTTCTGGATGACTGCTTCATAAAAGAAAATACGGTAAGTACCTTACAATGTTGATATTTGTTTGTTTATTTTTTTTATTTCGCATGAAAGGGAATAATAATATCTGAAGCTGCAAAAGACTGAAAAGATATTTTTATTTTCATATTGTACACACAATTATACCATTACGCAGTAACTTAAAATATTTTTATGGCGCCAATTCATTTTTAAGCGTCATATTTGTAACAAAGTAACTATTGTTTGCTTTTTAATAGTATCTTTTTTTTTTAAATGACTTAAATCTATATAAGTAGTAGGGTGATCACTTTCAACCAAATCAAGATAAGATAAGAAGATGACGTCATTGTGGGCGTGACGGCATGGGATTGGAATTTCTCTGGGAGCATATGTGTGTGTGAGATCACGTTGTTTGTTTTGTTCGCGTATACAATGATGGGTGATGGTAGAGATAAGGATTCGTGTTGTGATTGGTGGGACACTTCTGACCCACATCAAGATCAAAATAAGTTAAGGAATCGTGACGTGAATCTTTGTTATTGTCAGATGAAGATAAGTGACGTCATTTGTTAGTTGTAAATAAATGACGTTGCTGTTTTGAATGGAAAGGAAGATATATTACTGGATAAAGAATTGTGTTGTGATTGTTGGGAAGAAACCATGACGTGGATGTTTGTTATTATAGATTTTGGAATTTTGTTGGGGGACTCGTCTGTCAGAGACGTCATATAGTGTTTTTGGTTCGCTTATTGCCTTATGGGTGATATTTAGAGATAACAATAATTACGTTATGTGTTTGGAAATTCACAGTTTCGAGGGGTTTTCTGAATAATTTAATTATATGCTATGTCACTCAAACATAGTTTTTTTTTCTTCTATAGATGGTAGTACTAATTTCCAATACTTTTTGGGGCATTTCTTTCCTGTTAAAGGGTGGGAATTCTTGGAGTAGAGTAGAGTAGTCTATTGGCAGCTGTGTTTCGAGCTTTTCTGAATAATTTAATTATATGCTGGTGACACTCAAACACACACACATACACATTAGACATAAAAAGTCACTAATGTATCCATGTTGATACTCTAATATATACCCTATGATTATTCTTAAGAAAAAAAAACTATTCAGTATTAGAATTACACTTACCAAAAAACATACGAGCAATGATTATTGAAATTACAATTATCAATTGTTATGTTCAAGTTAAAAAAAAGGAAAAAAAAATTAACTTACAATTCTTTCCAGAATGGGAACATCTTGGTACTATCTAGGTTTTCTGAATATTCCAAATTGTTGATTTTTAATATATATTCACAGCACAGAACACAAACACAAATCTCAAAATGCAGTTGACTTTTCATTATAGGTTACTATGGCTAACATATTCACAGCACAAAAACACACAAAACACCAGCAGCTGCAGGGGATGAACGATTACCTTAAGTCGAAAGTCACTCAACTCTATGGTATTTTCTTAAAGTACTGTTTACACTTACCATGCCCTACCCTGACCGGTCCAAAAATGAACCTTTTGCACAGATGATTCAACGACATGTTTTCACATGCTGCTGGATATACTGTTGGTGTGTTTTTATCTTACTTTGTGTGGGGAAAGGTAAAATTTGTATATGTGTTATCTGGAGAGAGTAAAAACATTTTTTCTATACCAAACTTTAAGAATTAAAGTCACGTTTTGGGTTAATTATTCTACTATCTCTCTGTAAAACAACCAAATTCCAACAGTTCGGATTTTTCGATTATGTGAACGAATTGTTTTCAGATAACTCAAATAATGTCAATATGTAGCATTAGACAATTTCTAAAATAATCAATTACATGGATATCAGTTTTCAACTCTTTTTTTCCCGAATTGTTTTTAAAAATAATTAAACAGAATTGCATTAAGATATAAAGTTTTGGATTTAAATATCAAGTTTTAATCAGAATAACTGAGTACAAAATTCACTGTGGGAAACACAACAACAAAAGCATACATCTTTGTTCATTTAAGTTTACAAATGCATATTTTATTTTGCTGAATTATTATTTACAAGTATATTCACTGAGAAAAATTCGAAACCTGTAAGCACCTAAAAATATTTCACAATATTTAGTTTAGACTCTTAACATTTTCCAAAGAGTTCAATGAATAAAATTTTTGTTACTCACTGTTTCTTGGTTACATTACATCAAAATAGCTAGTCACGCAAAAGAGTTTTTAAATCAGATACCATGCTAACCACACTTCCATACATTTGATATTGTGTCAGTCTAGAAATGACACCATGTCTCCCTAAACATTCTGTGTATTATTTTGTCAGCAAATATACACAAACAGTTTTCGTAAAATGTTCATAAATGTCCCAAAATAAACAATCTTTTTCGAATTGAATAAAATCTTGAGACTCTAATTTTACCATTGATGAATTTAAACGATTAGTGATAATTTTCCGCATGATACGAATAGATGGTAATTCAGTTTCCAAAAATAGTAAATGATTATCAATGTCATACATTTTTGGTGAAAATCTCTCAGCTTCTTCACAACTAATAGAAAAAAACTTTACTTCCATCAGCTCCTGTATCATCAAGTATTAGTTCCCCATCTTGGCATTTCAGAATATAACACTCGCCGAGGTTCATTTCGTAGTCGACTCTTCTTTGCAAATAGCCAAGGATATCAGACCACTTCCTGCATAACTTTTCCCAAGTGGTCCTGGATAAATACATCACAATGTATGTGTCCTCTAAAATAATTATCGGTTTCCATCCTTTTAGAGCTAGGTGAAGAGTTTTGTCTCGTGCTATTTTCCTGAAGAAAGAAAATTTCAATGACTTTTGTGGTTCACCCATTATTTTACTTTACTTTCCTGGATACCAATCACCACAACTACGATAGCTGCATGGGATGAACGAAATGCCATAACTGCAAAGACACTTGACTTGTTTGTTTTTCCTTATAGTACTGTTTACCTGACCCTTAACCCTGACCCTTCCTTCCAAAATGAAACTTTCACGCAGATGATTCACAGACATGTTTCTATATGCTGTTGGATATGATGTTGATGTGAGATTATCTTACTTTGACACATCATATGGCAAATCTTATCTCTGTGGCTCGAAGAGTATTCTATATTATTTGTCCTTATTATGTTAAGTATTTTATTCTCAAAAAGTGTTTTTGATGTTAGACCATGTGACTATTTCTCTCACTCATATGTCTGAAATTGTTGGGATGGGAAAAAATAGCATTAGGTGGTGGAAGTGAAAGGGTAGTGAAGAGAGTGACAGAGGTCTTCCCTGCAATGCTCCCCACCTTACCCCAACATCCCCTATTCTTCCCTGCTCTCCTCCAGAAGATGTCTGCTCAGCCTCGTGGAGATGAGCAAGCTCATCATTTGCAGATATCTTTTAGTGATGTCACCTCTAACTGATACTGATAACTTTTGGGGAAAAAAAATAAAAAAACGCGTTTTTTATTTTTTTCCCTAAAAAGTTATCATAAAAATGGGTTTTTAAAATTTTTTCCCTAAAAAGTTATTTTTTAATGTAGAAACATGTCCGTGAATCATCTGCATGAAAGTTTCATTTTGGAAGGAATGGTCAGGGTTAAGGGTCAGGTAAACAGTACTATAAAGGAAAATCAAACGAGTCAAGTGTCTTACATACATTTAAATCTAGTTGAAACCGAAAAATACATTTCTTATCTCATCTCTTGAGAGGTAGTGCGTGTGTGTTCTTTGTAGTCGATTGTTTTGGATTATGGTCGACGTCGACCTTTCAAAAATTTAATTATATAACCCTGTATTCTCACAGACCGATTGCAATACTTGTTTATTTACTGGCCACATGTGAGAGGGTGACAAAAATCACTCAGCAAAACGTCTGCAATTAATAGGCCATTGTAACTATACGTAAACGAAGCGAAACAAATATATTCCTTTTATTAAAAAAATGTATTCAAGTCTTTGAGCTGTGAAAAATGAATTTTTCATATTCTAAGCTCAAAAACATTGCAACATAACATGATGAAAACATGTGCATATTCATATAGGAATAGATATTCAGCAGTCAAAATACCTGTCACTGGATTTGCATCATCTGTCTTAACATCCCAAGACACTTTCACTGTAGATGATGTGGGAGACATTATTCTATGTACAGGAGCAGCGGGGGGATCTACAAAACGAAAAATATATATATATATTTAAATAAAATAAAATAAATATATTTAAATAAAAATATTTAAAATAAAATATTTAAATTATTTATATAATAAAATATTTTAATATTTAAATAAAAAGATAAACATGATGAATACGGTTCTGAATTATATATTTAAATATTTAAGTTCAAAACCGTACCTTCGTCAGTTATAAATTTTATCTTTCTATTTTATTATGGTGTACAAATAATAACTTAGATTATCTTGAATCAAGAAATTATAATGATCTCTTTCTATTTAATTATTAATATTTTTAATAGGTGACATAGAATTTATATAGAAATTCTATATATATCTTTAAAATAAAAAAGAAATAAATTAAAAGTTCGTCTTTTCTCCAAGAGGCTTGAAGATTTACATTTACGCAATTTATTCTTTCCTTGTTCCGTGAAAGTAGCAAAAGTTCAATCAAAATTGAAATGAGCTATGATGGAGAAGCCAAAATTAAACAACGAACTTCTGAGATTTATTGCAAGCCTTTAAGGAACAAATCGACCGTCGGTACACGCAGAGGTCAGAGGCCCATTCTACAGTTATTCGATGTTACATTTAAAATGCAATTTCTTTAAGTGCCAACCCATAATGAAAGATTGTCTCGAGAAGAGCATAATAAATGATTTTGTATACACAGACAATTTTCCCAAGTTAAATGAGCAATGGAGAAAGAGAGAGAGGCGTAGGTAAACACGGTTCTATTAAAACCGAAATAATGAATAGCTAAGCTACTAAGCAAAATTGAAAATCACAGTTCAAATTTACTCTACGAACATGTTTGGTTGGCGTTTAGATAATACTAATGGACAATTCCACGTGTGCTTGTGTACGACGAAGAGTAGCCATTCTGTCTTTGTGTGCAGCGTTTAATTCAACAAGCATAGTTTATTTGGTATTCCTTTTGTATGATAATATTCCCCTTTCATTTAATGTACAGCCTGCTTTTCGTATGATAAAGTCTGACAGACAACAATGATGCAGGAAATATCGCAGCCTACTGTTACCATAGTAACCGATTGCTGCTTTATTCCAACAATGGAGTTTATAATAGGAGTCGAGTTTAAAATGATACGGTAGCTTAATCAGCAGATATTTTTATGCGTAAGCAAATATCTTGGAAAGTAAATAAGATAGCGGCTTCTTATTTCGGTTTCTCAGTAACCTGACTACAAGAGAATCGTTAAGTAGTCGGAGATTAAGTGACTCTGGGAGTTAACTCCCTCATCAATTAAGAGGTAGCGATGGAATTGTGTTTACAGTGGAGATCCTAACAAAGGTGAATATCTGGCGTGTGTGTGTGTGCTGTCTTCCTCGTGATCATTGTGGTTAAGGGTCTACTTCGGGTGATTAAAATAATGCCCGCTGCCATTATGTCTGATCTTTTATCACATAGTTCGCAATCCAGTATTGCTACTGTGGGATTTGTCCATCCAACTTTAATGTTTAAAGCCCAATTCGAATATCGTCCCACGAGGATTTTTATTGCAGATTTAAAAGCTTTGTCATAAATTTCAATGAACTGTTAATGCGTTGCAGTGAATTGCTTTTTTTTTTTTTTTTACCCTCACTAATCTATCTTGGTTTGCTTGTATAAGTTCAAAGAAAGAAGTCAATTGTTCTGTAAGTTTATTCTTTATATTGTGAATATGACGAATTTAGATTTCACAATTACCAACGTTTCGTTAGAAATAGTGATATTTTCAAGGTGTGCAATACACAACAAATGTACAATGGAAAATGTTTTAAAAAAAATTAAAAGTTCGTCATGTGAAACAAAATAAGCTATACTTATAATACCGAAATTTACCTTTGTCGACGTGTATAATACAAACTTTACAGAGAATGTGAAGAATTAGAATTGAGAAACTTATAAAGCAATAGAGCCGCTTTTTAAAAGTAACAAATACACAAATAATTTGCTCTGGTTACTTACCACTGCTTTACCTTCCGTATAGGTATTTTGGTATGTTTAATCACAGGAACTTAAAGAGAGGTTGCCATTGTAAAATGTCATTTTCAAGTTCATGAATCTATAACCCAATTACAGCATGCAGTATAAACAACGGCTGATGTAGTGGCTTTGAAAGAAGGAAATGGAATCATGAAAAGATGCAAATATATGTATTCCTGTAGACGAACGATCAGAATATTCCACCTTGTGTGTTTTCAAAGGATTACTGGCAGACAAAGTGAAGAGTAGAGTTTCTGCAGCCTGCACATAGAGAAGCTGCATGATAGATTTCCACTGTGTCCGGATGAAAGTGTGTTTTATAGCTACAGTGGCATATAAAGCTTGTAACAGTTATTGGATTCGTGAGACTGCCCTAAGGGCCATAGGGCAGTCTCACGTGTGATATACGAATTTTCACACTGCAGGATGATCTGGTAGAGATGTTATTTTTATTGCAAAGGCAGTTTCAGGCCTCGGACAACAGTTCATTCATTTTAATGTAAAGCCTAAGATTAAGTGATGTTCGAAATGCAGTAGTTGCTGTTCTGATCGCCGTGGTGGAGAATATCCCGCCATCCATGCGTCCTCTTTGCAAAGGCATGGAATTGAAACCCATAATCGACTTGATCGGATAAGTGCTCAGTATAGGAGCAGAAGAACATCGGTCTGCATCCTAAGAAAATGTGAATGATGTTCATTTCTTTCCATAACTTATCGTATTGTTCCGATATTTTTTTTAAACGTAAAGTTTCCGATAAACTGATTCTGTCACAACTGGTATTGTGTTTTTCATAGCTTGGAATTATGACTACGTTTGCTACAAAATTGCACACAGAAGGCTTCTTTTCTCTGGCGAGAATTTAAACCGATTTTTAAGCATCGGATGGAAAGAGAGTTGCATCTATGTCTTAGCCTTATATTGCAAGAGTGAAAATACATGCTAAAATCCAGTAGGGGACGTTACTTACTGTGTGAGGAAGTTCTTGTGTCGAGTTTAGTGACAGAAACAGCGTCCTACTTATCGCAGTCTTGTGGAACTTTTCTATTTAAAAGGACGGAGAGGGCAGGACCATCTTGTACTGGGAAAGTTCAATCAGAGAGAAAAAAATTAATAAGAGAAAGGGGTCCCCCCACCTCTAAGTCCAAAGTTGTGTCATGTGCTTTCTATATGAAAGCAACTTATACAAGTATTTTGTTCGATGTTTCAAGTCTAACTGAATGACATAAGATTGATTTTCTCGTAGGCCATATCTCGGAGAGGAGGTAGTTCGCTCTCCAGAAATCATAATAGATGAGATAAATACACTTGGAAACATAATGCTGTGCTCTGTGCTAAAAAAAAGCTAAAAGGGTGGATCTTAGATGGCATTTTCTACTGCATACTTAACCAGTGGGAAAAGAGTTGGAGAATATATTGTTGGGGTAGGCATGTGACAGAAGGTATTACTTCATACGTCTAAGGGGGAGAGATTCTTGTAGAGCATACCCTCCACACCACTCCTATCGTGCTAATATTGGTGTCTTCACCACCTTACAGAGGGCTGTGTCGATTTAAATTTCCTTAGTGTTAGTGGTAAGTTGAGATCATCAGTTTGGGCCTGGGATATACCCGCATCTGTTTATAAACAAATGCAGCCAGCTCTCATAAGCGATCCTAATTGAGGGATGGCGACAACTTCTATGCTGGTATTAAGTTAGAATTGGATATAGGTGTCCACAAGAATGGCGACTCCTTCGTAGTCATTTCCATCCCATACACCACAGTAAAATATTTTAATGTAGGCTGTGTAGCTGGTTTCTGATAAGTCGGCTGTGGCGAAGACACATTGGCTTATGTTTCTTCAAGAGGATCTTGATGGAATCGATGTAGAAATATAGGAAAAGGGGAAGAATGAAAAGGGCTGCTCCACCATAAGACGTGTCCAGTTGGGGGGAACTAAAGGTGGACCAATCGTGCTTCGAGGTTTGAAACATTCTAGTACGTAATAATTTTTGCAAAGCAGTATATGTATCCGTTCCTCAGACATTTTAACCCAAAATGTAAAGAATAATACATACGAAAAGATTTCACAAAGATATAGGTTCAAGCTAACTGTACTGGGGATGTAATTCTCGAATAAAGTGGAATTTTCTTAAAATCCCAAATTAAAAATTGCTAATTAAAAGTTTTCTTACCATTCTCGAAAGTCTTGACAATTACATCTTTACTGGGTGGCCCAGCTCCTTTGTTATTGAAGGCTTGAACAATAATGCTGTATTTCGTGGCTCGTCGAAGGTTGGCCAACACACATTCAAGGGAAAAGTCGTTGATCAGTTCCAATGTTTTGTACACGTAGGGTTCGGCTGAGCCGACCACCTTATAACCCACATAATAACCTCTAACTTTGCCGTAAGTTGTCTCTGGTGATGGCATCTGTGCATAAAATTGGAAAGGAAAAATTTTTACTTATTTCTGTCATGTATTCTTCTTAGAATGTATTTTAGTTAATAAAAATACTTGTGGATATTTAGAGGAAAGATTGCAATTAAAGAAATGTCTGTTTGTGTTTCTCCGTTGATATATGCAGTTCGAGCAAAATACAAGTAACAAGCCTGGGGGGAGGGATTAATTTTTTTTTATTTTTTTTATCACTTGGCATGTTGCCAGAATGGAAGAAATTAAAATTTGTTTAAATATTGACGATTTGAAGTTCAAATGCATTTTAGAAACGCCCTAAGTAAATAAATCTAAAGATATTTTAATATCTTTTTTATATTTCATTTTCGCTTGAATATATAAATATTTATCAAACTTTTTTTTATCCTTTTCATTTTTTTGTAATCTTGCCCAAAATATCGTCCGGATTTCAATTATATTCTTTACATAAACAGAGCAAAGCTAGGTTTATATAAAGAATAAATGCAGGGAGTGAAAGGCGAGATTGGAAGAGCCGATACTTGCCAAGCATAAAGTTGGGAATTTAATATCAACTTCCAGCCAAGTAGATGAAAAGCCGAGAGTGGCAGTAAAGGTTTTTTCCGTTTGCATCTAAATCCGCAATGTACTTACCTTCCACAGAACTCTTATGGAGTGTGAGCTGGTTGGTATAGCTTCCACGTGCTCCGGAGGGCTGCCGGGAACTGCAATAAATGAAAAGTGTCACGTTTCAAATAAGGTCTCGCATATTGCTGCAGTAAGAAATTTGAAAGTTCAACGTGCGGCCGGGCCAGCGAAGAAAAGAACGAAGAGAGAATATTAGCCTGAATAAGTGGGGAGGCGAAGAGGCGAGGGAATGAGAAAGTCTGTGAATGACAGAAAAAGATAATATATTGACAAAATAGGCGAATGGATAATGAAAGAACGAACGATTAAGCAATGAGAGAGAGAGAGAAAGAGAGACAGGTTTTCATTTCAAAATGATTAAAACGTAATGAGGAATATGACTTACCTTCTTCATCTGTGGCTATGGTGAGTGCATCGGTTGGCTCACTTCGTCCGAGGCTATTTTCAGCAGCCACTCTGAAATGGTAATTCGTAGTTGGATTAAGTCCCCTGATAGTGGCGCTGGTGTTTCCTCCAGGGATGTCGAGATGCTGAGTTCCACTCAGCCAACTTTCTAAGGACAAATAACACGGGGGTACTAAGTGTCCAAAGTTTCTAACAGATATAAGAATCAGAAGTGCAGTAATTTAAACGTAAAATACCGAATGTTCTCGTTCTTTGTCTAGTTTTCTGCTTTGTACTGTTTAACAATGTGTAGAATAAAATGAACATAAAAAAAAACAAAACATTTTTTTCTCGATACCCTTTCACCATTAATTCTTTTCCCTTCCCAAAAGGTCGGCTTAAGTGTTTCGTTATCTGCGTGTACCACATCGATTGTTAATGAGATTAGCGTAAAATGACATTCTAAGGCAACCTTCCTTTACAAGGGATTATTCCGTCTTTGAATACTAAATTAAATTACCGACGACTTATCTCTTAAATAATAATCCCATAAGAATTGTCCTATTCTGAAGGTTTTTTTGTGAAGCTATAACTAATGGTGACTTTTGATATTTTACCAACTAAATACTTCGTTAATCAGGATAAGTTAATAATACTGAATATCTTAGATTTAATGTTTAAGAGGATTATTTACTTCTCTGTTTTTAACAGTGAAGTTTCCGACAGAAATTAAAATTTCTGTTGGAAACTAATGAGTATTTCATAAGTTAATTTCTCGTTGGTGTATCTAATAATTCATGAAAAACTATCTATGTTTTTTTAAATAAAGATATTAATCATAAAAATCTAAAGTCGATTTAAATTTACATTATTCTTTTATGTTTATAATTTGTTGTAAAAAGATTATAAATTCCCATTTAATATCCAAATATATAAATAACGTCAATGCTAAATTTATATATTTTCGAAGTGACCCAAAATTTACAACCATACAAATTGTAATGCTTTGTTTTATCATTTCACAATAAATTTAACGAAATATGCTGGTACGCCTGATAAAATCCAGTTAATTTAATCAAAATACAAATATATTGATATATTGCCCCCCCCCCCCATCCATAGAAGACATTCGTTGCAACACCAAAGCACGCATGCCTAGAACTGCATGTATACTTGGTATAATATAACAATTGATAGCTACAGTATTGTTTCTGTTGTTAATGAGATTTATATTCAGACTCTTTATTTTATGTAACGCATTATTAAAATTAAATTGTTTATTTAAAAAGTCGAATACTTGAATTAAAATATAATTTATAATTCTTAGAAAATATAGTTTTAAATATAAAGATATTTTCTTAGAAGTTAAGAAAATTCAATAGCAGATAGTATATTCTGTTAACTAGGGATCATCATTCATTACACCTTACCTAGGATTTCTTATTTTTCTTAAGGTAATTAAAATATTTCGCATGACAAATGAATCAGGATATACTAATGTAGAATGCAGTAATTAATCATAGTTCAATAGGGAATTCCATTGTGAGTACGTAGATGAACGGAGAAGCAATTTATAATAAGAAAGCAGAGAAGATAATCTTTAATTCAAAAAGAGGAGAGTTGGCATATTTGCTTTAATACGCCGGTAATGATACTATTAAATATCGTTAACTTTTATCTAATTAGAGGTTATGATTGTCTATTATTACCAAGATTTCTGTGTATTTAGAAGTGGTAGCTGGATCGTCAAATTTCGATTTTAAACTTTTCAGTGCAGTGAGCTGCTGCATATACAAAATAAAAAAAAAAAATTTTTTTTCCTAATCAGTAACCAATTTATTAATAAATAAATTTACATATTAAAAATTGCTTTATTAAACATATTTCATCTTCACCACGAACAAACACCAATAATAAAAGTCTCCTATCTCACAGAAATAACGCTCGCATGCATACAATTTATCTGTAAGCGACACTGCCCAAACGAGCAGTGTCGAAATCACTTGTAACGTGCAATCGCAAATATCGGCGAGTCTAACTGCAATTGGCCGAACATGATAATTCCGACACTGCGTTAGATCGCGGTGCATTTGTTTCGTAATCTTAAGCGTTAATTGAACAATTCCAATTATTAACTATTCAATCAATGTCGAAACATAAGCTTTGACATGTTGCATTGCATTTCTATAATGTTGTAAGCATTGTTATTATTTATAAACACAAACAAAATTTATTTTTTTTCATTTTTTCCTTGGGAGTGCTGCAGTGTCGCAGTGCTTATGTACGAGCCGCTACTGTTTCAGTGAGACTTCACGCCATCTCTTGTTACGTTATAGCTAGATGATCAAGAAAATAATCAAAGAAGTCAATAACATAAAATCTCTCCGAGTGTACAAATGAAAACAATAAAAACGGATGATCCGAGTAGACCTCGAGAGTATACGTTTATTGCACTTCTTCAGAAATATTTTTTCAGCGTACAGCAAACTTAGTTTGAACGTCACCTTTAATCTTGGTTTTATCTCTTATAATCATTAAGATTGTCAACGAGTTTTTGGAAGTTGGAGCTCCTACAAAGTAACGCCAATCGGCTTCAAACTTGAGTGTTTACATTAGTGATGCGTATTTAATCCAAGATGACGTTAACAATGAAAGTGTCGTATGTAATTTGGTTGAGCTACTTCAGGCTGTTCGCAAAAAAAAATATTTCCCATAGAAAACTAGTAGAAGCGTCATGCGAATGTTAGACCATGCAAGTAACAAGAAGCAAAAAAGAAACTCTCTAAGATGATTAATTTTAAGTAAAAAATCTTACGTGTAACCAGTTTCCAGTAGATCATATACTTTATTATAGGACTGTTTCCAGTATAGGGGACTGTCCAGCTCAGTGACACTGATCGGCTTGTAATCTCCGTTTCTCGAAAGTCTGATGGAGGATCAGGAACTTCTGCGTAGGAAGAAAATAAATGAAATCTTTAAACCAATTTAAAGTGAATATAAAGTAAAAAAATCTAAGTGACAAATTCAGCGCAAGTTCGTATCTAATTTAGCAAAAAAAAACGGGATATTTATACACGGATTTCATAACCCTTGACCTTTACTTAGATGCGGTTAGAAAAAAGGACTATGACTTGGATGAGTTTACTTTAGCATCTTCTATGATCATTTACTCCTTCTGTGAAGTGAATGCGTGTGTTCTGATGACACTCAACTCTTTTTGTGCGAGTTTCTTTAGTGAGGTTTTTCAATCTTCTTTTAAAGACGGGCGAGAAGTCTTGTTAATGTTTGGTTTACGTATCGCTGAACAAACTCTTACCAGGTTCATTAACTTTAAAATTAACTGTTAGTAAAGACGGGAAAATAGACAGAGAGAGAGAGCTCAGCAAAACTGGAGTATCGCCAAGACGGTTTGACCTCTTATCAGTTTCGTTTGACCTCTTATCAGTATTTAATTCCACCTTACTTTTGTTACCTACCATCGTCTAGAAGACATATTCAATACACCTTAGAAAATCTAGTAGTTCTCCGATGGGGTGAATTAATATACTGTAAATGTTATAAATTTCATTACATCGAAAGAATACTTCCATACATAACGGCGTCGATATTTCTACAGAGTTATTTATTCAGAAGGGGTATAAAGCAATATTTATACAATTAGAGAATTAAAATACGAATACGGTTTCATTTAAACATTCCACTGACCTAACAACAAATACAAATTACCACTAGAAGGCAAATGAAGTCAGACTATCTACACAAATGTTTCGGAAAAAATAGCAAAGCTAACAATACTCAATTTCTTCCAAATGTTGACTTGTTACAACAAAGATGTGCGACATTCACAAATACGAATGGCGAGAGAACAAACAAAAGTACATTGAATAGGGTGATTGATCCTTATTCCACTTGTGGAATAAAGTTTTCTCTCCTTTTAAGCTGGAGACAAAACTCTGACACCCCAGGGTATAGCTGAATAAATACGTGGAATAAAATAGAAATGTAGAGACACGTATACGAATTACACGTGTAGAAAAATAAAAGAATAATGAATGCAAACACATGTAGAATATTTCAGCTATTTAAGCATAGTTTTAGTTAAAGCTCTGTTTGGGTTACGATTACGCGTAGATCCACGTCATGAATCTTCTTCTCTTCCGCTCATGGCAGGTTGAGTTCCTCAAAGACGAATTTTTGTCATTTTTTTCTGTCTGCTGTCTTTTTATGAAGTTCTGTTATGGAGTTTAAGTGGGTGCTTTCGTTAATGTTGTCAATCCATTTCTTTCTTGGTCTTCCTCTGCTGGGCTGTCCTTCAATTCTACCATTTAATGTTTCGTAGTCTTTCTGAGTTCATTCTCGAAACAAGTCCAAACCAGCTTAGTTGGCTCTTTTTTTAGTGCTGTAATGATTATTTCTTTACAGTTAAGTTCTTCCCTGACTTTATCACTTGTTTTTATTTCTGTCCAGTTTGTTCTATTGATTCTTCTTAGGTATTTCATTTCAGAAGCATTGAGTTTATTCTTTTTTTCTCCCTTAAGATCCAGCATTCTGAGCCATAGAGTACTGCGAGAATTATTGTTTTATAAATTTTTAAATTTGAGTTCTTTGCGTCATCTTTTATTGTTCCATATTTTTTGTAGTCTGCCCATTGTTATCCGTCCATTATTGATTCTGTGTTTGATGGTTTCGAAATAGTTCAGATCTTCAGTGATCATAAGGTAACTGAACTGCTTTACTTGTTCGTTGTTATGTTTTCCTATTCCCATTGGATTGCTTCCCATTTTCTTCCTATTACCATTAGTGTTGTTTATACTAAAATTGACTTTCATATAATATTTATGACTTGCTTGATGCAGCTGGTCAGGATATTTTCTAATTTTTCTTGGCTGTCGGTAGTGCTAACTACGTCGTCAGCATACTTTACATGAGTTATATTTCTTCCATTTACAGTTATGCATTCACACGTCTGTAGTCCTTTGTCTACTACTTCTTTTAGGTACAGGTTGAATAAATATGGTGACAATGGACAGCCTTGCACAACTCCTTTTCTAATTGCTATCTGCTTTGTTTCTATAATTTATTATTGCTTGTGTTTCTGAATAGTAATTCTTGATACAATTTTATAGATATTTGTCGAACCCTCTGCTTTCTAGGATTTTAATGAGTTTGCTTCTGTTTATTGAAACGAAAGCTTGTTTGAAGTCGATAAAGCAGCAGTAGTTTTTTGTTTTGGTCTCTCATAAAATCTGTTAATGTGAAAATTGCATCCATTATCGTGCTTCTGCTATTTCTAAATCCCATTTGATCTTCTTCCATCTGTTCTTCATAGGAATGCTTAACTCTGTTTTGAAGAATCCTGAATATTTTATAGCAATGGCTTAGAAGGGTGATAGGTCTATAGTTCGTACAGGAGATCTGACATCTCCTTTTTTGTGGATGGATATGATCTGACCTGTTCTCCATTCTGTTGGTAATTTTTTTTTTTTTTTTAGTATTGTTTTCAACAGTTTCCTTAGATAATTTATTATACTTTCTTCCCCTTTTTCTAAAAGTTCTTTTTGAATGGTGTCTATGCCAGGTGCTTTATTATTTTTTATTTGTTTGATTGCTCTATGTATTTCTTCGTTTAAGATGCTTTTTGTGTCGAACGTTTCTTCTGAGTCGAAGGCGTCTTGATTTATGTTTTCTTTAGCTGCAAATGTTTCTTTAAAATTATTAGTCCATTTTTCTTTTATTGTTTCACGGCTACTTGTTGTCGTTCCATCTTTTTTGAAATATTGAAACTGGGTTGGGTGAGAATGTTCTAGTTATCCTTGAACTATTTCATACATGTCTTGGAGTCATGTTTTTTGTATGCTTCTTCACACATTCCTGTTTTCTCTTCTAGATATGTGATTTTTGCTAATCTGCATTTTTTGTCTAATTTCTTTTTACAAATTTTGTATACTATGCTATTTTCTTCATTATCTTCTTTTGAGAGGTTAGTTTTGGATATTATTTTTCTCTCACAAAAGTCCAAAATCTCTGGTGTAAGCGAATCTTTATTTAATCTTGTCTGGTAGCTCAAGTGTTTTGTCGCTGTTGTTTAATAATTTCTTTACCTTTTTTTACATAATGAATGGATCTAATAAATAGATAGATAGACAAACAAAACAGTTCACTAAAGACTACAGGCAGCAAATGAGAGAGAAAAATTAAGGGGTTAACAGATGGCTTCGATAGTAACTACATCACCATATTAAAAATAAAGATGTTAAGAAGTATCTCAATATTATTAGCGTTATAATATGAGAGCTAATTTTTGTGGCGGGATTATGGTCCCTTTAGAGAATGGAAGTGGATAGGTTATAAAAGCAGCTATTTATCTGTATGATGCCAAGATGGCTGGGGGAAAAGGAAAAACGAGATCTAGGTGGATTAATGCAGTTAGAAATACCATACAAAACTGAAATATAACATTTGGTAATACTGAAGTCCATCCAGACAATACTCGATTAATTTGAAGGAAAATTGTTGATAAGATGATAATGTAAACTTCCTCACTTGCTGCTCTCGTAATAGGGAGTTTTAGAGGAAACTCATATTCGGGAGCGTCGTGATCCAAAAGGAGGAATTTTCGACTGATAATCAAAATCACAATACTTTAAGAGATTAGGAGCACTGATGAAAGATGAATATAAATAGCTCTCTTCTGGGAGCGTGTCTTTTAAGTAGTACGATACCGAACTCATGAAAACTACTACTAACTTTGGAAGTTTACAGATATGAATATTTTGCAATTCGTAAATTTAATTTCGATACGAAGCTTAAGTCTTTTATGGCTATTTTTGCTTTTTCCCCTTTTCGTCAGTATTCTAACTTATATAAATATATATATATATATATATATTTGTTATTCTGTTTTCAGTAGATACGTACCCTCCACAAGGACTTGAATATTGGCTTCATCTCTGCCGTAGGTGTTCGCTGCAATACAAGAAAAAAGGGCGGAGTCTCGTCTATCAGAAGATGGCACCGTAAGAGCGGACTGTTTGCCTTCAGCAATCGCATGTTCTTTAAGAATGTACCTGAAATGGGGTAACAAGAATAATGTGAATGCATTTTGAAACCAAAGTGATGCAAAAATATCGCCATTTGTCATGTAAAATATTGCTTTTGTCAATCTCGTAATTTTGAAAATGGAGCATTAAAACATTTCTCTGATCTGACTTGCATTCAAATACAAGCCAATATTTAATTCTGACAAGTCAGCGTTAGATATGATGCTATATCCTAGCAACGGAATTCTCCACTAATTTGTAATACTATGTATAACTCTCAATTGTTGTCATACGTTGGCAAGTTGCCAACTGCTAACATGTTCAATAATGAAACCCTATTTGTTGGACAAATGAACGTGCTTTAAACTATCAAACGGCCTATTTATTATCGGATGCGGTCTGTCATAATACGAACTTTAACAACTACAACGCCACATTTATAAATATGACTGTTACGGTTTGCCGTTACGTTAGTTTAAATTAGGCTACCTGACAGAAGGTAACTTACCTCGATTCTGTGGTTGGATGCAAATATAATCTATCCTTAGTCCATTGAATGCTAATCGGTCTTTCTCCAAATGCTTCGCAATCCACATTCAAAGGAGATCCTTTAGTAACTCTGTGGACTCGGAAAGTGGTTTTAAAGTGAGCGGCAACTGAAAAACGTAAAATAACAGAAATGTAAGTGATTCAAGCATCTGTTCAATTTTTTATTTCGTATATATATGTTACGGTTAAAGTGATAAATCCGATTATTATTAATAATTACCGGATAAAGTGAATAAATTACGAGAATTAATCACTTTAACCGGTTAAAGTGAATAATTCCCAGAGGAATTATTCACATGTAATAAAAACATGTTTATAGGTTTTGTACATAGGTTTTCATCTCAATAGAAATTATAACAGCTTAGGTTAGATTAGATTAGGTTAGTTTATAATGAAAAAAGTAAGGAAAGTACTTCTTTTGCACTCAATGAAATCAGAAATCATTATAAATTAACCTGACCTAAAGTAACCTGGATGTCGCATGTCGAACCAGAGTATAGTCGTAGTTTGTCGTGGGCAGATTAATGAGGATTAAAGATAAACGTTGTTGTGGGCCGAGCTTAATGATTGCGGGCAGATAAATGAAGGATAACAATTAAAAGGTGTTGTAGGCAGATTAATGGGGATAATAGATAAACGTCGTTGCTGTACCTCTTTCCTCATCCATGGAGAAAAACACTGATCAGTTCCTCTCTGATGTATCTATTATCCCCATTCATCTGCCCACAACAACTTTTATTTGTTCCCCACTTATCCGCCCGCAATCATTAAGCGCGGACCAATACAACGTTTATCTTTCATCCCCATTAATCTACCCGCGACAAACTACGACTACACTCTGGTTAGACATACGACATCCAGGTTAGTTTAGGTTAAGTTAGGTCATGATTTCTGATTTCACTGAGTGCAGAAGAAGTACTTTCCTTACTTTTTCATTATAAACTGTTTATAATGATTTCTGATTTCAATGAGTGCAAAAGAAGTAAATTCTCGTACATTATTCACTTTAACCGATAATTATTAATAATAACCGGATTTATCACTTTAACCGTAACATATATATCTATAAAGTAGTATTTTAGTATATTTTTTTACCAGTTATCTATTATTTGTAAGCTTATTCAGGAGTAAATATTATTTGTAAATTTATTCAAGAGCAAATATCATTTGTAAACTTATTCAGGAGCAAATATCATTTGTAAATTTATTCAGGAGTAATACGTAAAAAATCATTAACACGTATTGCATAAAATGCTAACTATAAGAAAGAAATTAATTATAAATCACCATCGGAAGATCAGGAAAAGAATGAATTAGACACACTTCATACCCGTAATTTAAATGGATTGCAAAACACACACGTATTGGATAACTACGAGGAAGTACACTTTTACAGGGGGGGGGTAATTCACATGTGTGCCGAAAGTGTATCCGTTTATTGACACTGATCTCCATGGTTCAATAAAACCGATTTAGTTTTATTCGCTGGGGGTGTTAAATATGATTAATGCATATTCTTAAGTTTACTCTATCACTACTCACCATGTACAGAAAGCTTCACGACCGTACTCAAATCAACTCCAACTCCATTCGCGGCTTCGCAAAGATAATGACCTTCATCGAATTCCTCAACATCTTTAATGCTTAGCGAGCCGTTTTCTAGAGTCTGAATATGGAAGTTGCTGATGATGGATTTGAAGTTCCTGGAAGATGGCTCACCTGGGAGAGATTAGAGAAAGAGGCTCACGTGAATGGGGATCGTTTCTGTTGTCTGGAAAATATCCATTTCACAAGGGCGGGTTGCGAATGGACAACTCGGGGTTTAATCTTAGCATTTCGGTAAACGATATCATTTCAAGAAGATAGAAGGGTAACTCGATATCAAATCAATTAAGATAATAATATACCAGAGTCTGGGGCTAATGAAACCAATATTTATTGTTTTTGGTAGATTTATTGTGAAAATATAATAGGATTCAATGAACTTTATGAATCCAAAGGATGTTCTAAATATAATCTCATTACCAATTATTGATTAGTTTTTCTTTGAAAATGTGCATTATTATTAAAATTAAATTGCACTTGTTTTTTAAAATATTTTGTTCAATCATTTCCACTTATATTATACCATAATTAGCTGCATATAATGTGATTACTTATTTGAAATTCCGTCTTTAGTTTGCTACGTACTACACAGACAGCTGGTTTTATATTAAGATATTCTTAGTATAGCAAAATAATAAAAATAAATTTACTTTGATCTGTTATAGAAATACTAAAACGAGTGTCATCATCACTCGCACAGCTGCTATAGTGACTGTAGTGTATGACGTTTAATTCCAAGTCAAGTATTTTAGCTTAACTCACGTAATCAGTCAGTGCGTTTTACACGAGCTTATCATTATTTACTTTTTCTCTGATTCATTCTTAAAAGTTAATAACGATATGATTGTATTGTCATAATTGCAATTAGTATAAGCAAAACAATGGAGATAGTAAGACAGAATAATTTCAAACAATTAAGTAATAGAACAAATTCATTTAAATGTAAATTATTATTTATGAATACAAAATGTACATGGATAATTAGAGATTTATTATTATTATTATTATTTGATACCTCCAAGGAATCAAGGCCTCATCGAGTGAGGCTATACATCACCCAAAACAGCTGTCAGACATTTACGTAAACTCATTCACACCAGATGCTCAATACTTCAACAAGTAAATTATTCCACTCACCTACTACTCTGAGAGAGAAAAAATCTCGCTGTAATGGTTTTCTTAACCGCACACAAACTTGTCCTCCACGAATATTCACGTGTTCTCTCCTCACCTTTCATATCCCGAAAAATTTCATCAGATGATATCCTATAATATCAATTCACAAATGTGTACACCTTTATCGCATCATCCCTTTCTCCTGTTAACCAGATCTGTAGTTCATATACTCGCAATCTGTCGTCATAATCCCTATATAATCTTTGTTCTTAATTCTTCTTTATCCCTTTGATTTTCTTTGTCCCCTTTGAACCATAGGATACAAGATGCTAATAGAAATTTGCTCTTCTTTGAAATGTCTCCGGAAAATTAATAAACCCCACTGTAAAGAATTCAAAACAAATGATCAATTGAGAATGAACTTGAAATATGTGAAGACAAATAAATTAAAGGTTCACGATTTAAAGGAGGCTAGCGAATATGGTTGCGTGTTATTCGTGATCCTCCTTTGTAACAAGCACACATTTTCTAAACCAGAAGAGGATGACACATCTTGCACAAAATAGAAGGCAGTTAATCGCCAAAAAGCTGTCCTAGGTCAGAAGTGATAAGAATTTAAAAATATGGCTCAATTGAAAGAAAATTAACGAAACTAAATGGCTTTGAGAATGCCAACGTGAATGGATAAGGAAATACAAATGATTTGATAAACAAGCCATTTCGAAGAAAAAAAATAGTTGTGTAATATGACTAACCTTCGCTCTTTTATGTATAGAATGTACTTAAGTTATAGGCAAGACAAAAAATATTGTATATTTTAGTGTTGAGTACTTCAATAAATAAGTCACCTATTCGTTAGTCTTGGTTGACAAGAAAAAAAAATCCTTTTTAATCATTTTTAGTTACAAACTTTTCCTGCTCTACAGTCCGTATTATTAATAAATGAACCAACATTCTTTACCCCTCTCGGGGATATATCAAGTCTTAATTTATGGAATTAGTTTCATGAAAACAAAATATTCTGCATTTTTATTATCCTTATTGAATTTAAAAGAATGTTGGTTAATATGCAAATACTGTCTTTATGTTTAATTTTAAATGTATAAACATCGAATTTTCGTCATAAAAACGTAATTAATCTTATCCTCACAGTCTTATGCAAATGTGTATTCCATGGGTGGTTTGCCTACTTCAAGAATTAAAACGGGATTTTCTAGAAGGCAAGCCTCGTCCCAAAAATAATTATAGAAAAATTAATGAATTTTTGTTACAGCTAATGCGCATGTCAAAAGATTGTCTACATAGAAAAAGAAGGCTGGGAAAAAAAAAGGCAGAATAACGATTATTATCATACGAATTTCGCAAACAAGTAATTATCTTGCATTTTTTTTATTCAGTCAAATCCTGCATATTTTGTTCTTTTTTTAATCCTTCTCTTGCATTTCGCTTTTATTGCCTATCTTTTCAGTGTTGGCCGTAGTCTAATCTAATAATGCGATATTGAGCCTTAGTATGTGTTCTTTATTATTATTATTATTAGTTTTTTATTTCCTTTCGCTGAATTCGATATGTTTATAGTTCTCTGAAAGATCTTCGAAATAGTAAAAATTTCACGATGCCTGTTGCCCGAAATGATACTTTCAAGAAAATCAGCTCTATAAATAAAAATATCTTTGGGATTTAGAATGCTATGCATTTATTCATGTATTTTCAATATGTAATGCAGGACTCTTTCAGAGAAAAAGGTAAACAATTGCTTAATATTGAAGTGCTACCATAGTACGCTAGATGGCAGCACAATGCAACCATAATACACATGAGGGGACAAACGAAGTTAAAATCAGTATATTTTGTACGATTTAGTGGTAAACAATAAATTCAATAAGAGCCTGTGAAGTAAAATAATGTTTTTTGGATTTCTTCGAAAGTATTTAACACTGGTATGCATATTAAAAATACTTGGAAAGAAGAACACACCGATTTTTTTCTTAGAAAAGATTTCAACATATATTCCAGCCCAGAGTTTAAGGAAGCAAGAATCGACCGTGAGATGCGGTGATTGATTCATTCAATCCAATACCCTTGGAGGGTAACGGATGGCAATGCTGTAGCCAATGAAGTTCTAACTGAGGTTCCGCTATTGCTGTTACCCTCCTGCCATGATCAGAGCTTTAATAGCTCAATAACACCTTATCCCTACACTGTCCTCTACAGATAACGGGGAAGATGAAAAGCATTCTTGCTTCGCCCCTTTAAGCCAGTCCTTATTATATAAGGATAAGGACTAAGGAAGCAAGATCAATGCAAGTAAAATTCAACGGTTCTACATCCTCCCAGCGCCACAACTTTGCTGGAGTGCCGCAGGGATCTCTACTGGCTCCATTGCTGTTCTCTATATACATGTCAGACATCCCGCACAATCCGATGACTTCCATTTTGGCCCTATATGCAGACGATACGGCAATACTAACCAGATCTCTCAGACCCCTTTTCATTACCAGAAAGCTTCAAAAAAACATTCTAAAGCTGGAGGGTTGGTTCTCTAAGTGGAGATTGGAAGTCAACCCCCAGAAAAGCTCAGCCGTTCTTTTCTCAAAAAGGCCAATGTCTCCTGTAGGAGATTTGTTACTATTCAATACTAAAATTCCCTGGCAGTCAGAAACAAATTACCTGGGTGTAATTCTCGACAAAAAGCTATCTTTCAATCAGCACACCAAGTCTGCATGCACAAAGGCATCTAAAGCCATAGCACAGATTTATCCGCTAATTAATAGAAATAGCAAGCTCAGCAACAGAATCAAATTACAACTATACCAGATGACAATTCGTCCTATAATCACCTATGCCTCTCCGGCCTGGAGCCACACCTCTAATGCTAACATCATCAAAATGCAGCGAGTGCAGAACACGTGCCTGAGAATGATTCTGAACGCCCCGTGGTATGCTAGAAACATTCAACTCCACAGAGACACAAATATTCCCTATATTTTCTCTTTTCTACGATCCTTAGCATCCAAGTTTTTCCTAAAGACGTCCACACATCCCAACGATTTGGTTCAACAAGCTACAGCATACGATCCAACGGACATATTCAAATATAGAAGACCAAAAGCCATATTGGCCTCCTTTAGTGATGCATAATCTCCATGCCCATCCAGGGCGAGCAATCTGCTCATAAATTTTACCTTCACTGCAACCACAACAGATAGCGGGGAATATGAAAAGCATCTTGCTTCACCCCTAAAGACATAAATGTCAATTGTCAATAAGGAAGCAAAAGGACAATGCTGTAGCCAATGGAGTTCTAACTGAGGCTCGGCCATTGCTGTTACCCTCCTGCCATGATCAGAGCTTTAATAGCTCAATAACACCTTATCCCTACACTGTTCTCTACAGATAATGGAGAAGACGAAATGCATTCTTGCTTCGCCCCTTTAAGCCAGTCCTTATAAGGATAACTGGCTATGCCCACTCAGGGCGAACTAAAATAGTTCACAAATATCTCCCACCACTGGTCCGGAAACAGTATGTCCTGCTTCCTGCATATAACTGGCTATAATTTCGAACAATGGATCTCTTATTTATTTTATCCTCGATGGCAATTTTCTTTTGCAAGTGTCACTCTTCTTTTACTGAACAAGATATCCGTGATAAATCTTTCCTACTATCTAGGGAAAACTAACCTTGCCCAAATGGAATTAAGCTTTCAAAGAAAAAGAAGAAGAAAAAATCCTTTCCACATACCCTAGCGGTTAAGCTGATAATGAAAATATATTGATCAAGGTAATTAAGGTTGTAGAGTAATAAATTAATTATCTTGCGTTGTCGATAAAACCCCCACTAAACAACCACCTCATTGATGCACTCTTCTCATCATTACAGAATTAATAGCCAACTGAAATAATCTACCATCTTTAACGAAGTTAAAATTTATGCTCTATTGGGTAAACTTCTAGGAGATTATGGTGGCGTGACAAGTCTATTAGCCTCAAAAGAGTATAAGGATTTCATAATATGAAGGCATAAATTAGTTTTAAAAGAGAAACCATTAGCAGTATTAAATCCCTAATATCATAATAATAACGAATATTTTGATTATGTAACTCATGATAATAATTATTAGTAAACATTTTAATGTTATAATAATTCCTCTACACAGTATTGGATAAGTTTATAAAGGTTTCTGGGGGAAAAAAAATAAATTACGTAAGAAACATTCAAGAACAACAAACTGTACGTGTTCTTCAACACGACTGTTGCGCTCCTTGTGGCGATTCTGTGTACTTTGTTGCATCACCTAATCTACATGAACTGGTGTATAGAAAGGCTTGATTTCTACTTCTTTAAGAAAAGGAATGCATGTGGGCGTGAATAATATGGGTAATCCTAAACGACTAACGAAATAAGGTAAAATATTAAGTCCAATATTTTGCTTAAAAGTTTAATCATCTTTTTCTCGTTATACTGACCAATAAACCCAATCATTATTTACATTTTATGTTGGTGTGAAATTATCATCCGAAAAATAAATTAAGAAAAAAACCACTTTTATACGTTTTGGATCCCGCGTTGTCATTTCAAGGGTGTATTTCTTTATTATGTTACATCGTATAAAAGCAATTCACTGGCATTCTCCCTGACAAACAGTGAAGACGACAATACACGATTTTGTTATGTCACAAGCAGACAGCATAAAATTGCTGTGATGCAGTTTTCATGTGCACAGTCAAAGAAAGAGAATAGAATTGATCGCTATGCAGATACCCCAGTAGAGTTTGTTTCCTCCTAAAAATAAACCAACAAAAACGGTCGGAAAAGTGTCATACGAAAAACTAAAAAAAAAAACGTGAGAATGGTTGTACGTATTATTCTAGTGAACGTAAAAGAAACTTTCGAATTTCGCCATCGGGTACTATGGTAATGCACGCGTCTCATGCATATGTTAACAATGAAAGCGAGAGAGAGAGAGAGAGACTCTAGCTTCAACTGTCTTTCTTTTTCATCTGTTATACGGAATTGTAAACCATTTCTCATCAGCCTGTCTTGGCATTCATCTTCATCCATTGTCGGTGTTCTCTGGTATGGAAATCTGTCTATTAACTGGGCACATGCTGTCATTAGATCTCCTATCTAGTGGCGCATTCTTCAATGGAATAATAGCCTTCCACTTCTGCGATAAGCGAACGGTTCTAATATACACGAATGAAAGGGTACAGATGTAATATCCAAGTATAATTACGTCAGGGAGTTAGGAAATTATTCGGTCTTCATTCTCTGTCAACAGACGTGAGAAAGTCTTGGGCTACTTAGCGTTGGGAGCCTGTATTAAGTAGAGAAAGCTGATGAGATCAAGGAAAAGAAATTCATGAGATACACTAAGTCGGATGAAAACGCTTCACGAAGACTCTTTAGATACGGAAATGTCCAAAATGCGAAGAAAGAGATTTTCTCCTCTCTAAATCATTTAGAAAAGTATAACGATTAGGTAATTATTTTTTTTTTGTTAGTATCTCTAAATATTTTATTTATATCTGAAAAAATCGAGAGGTTAAATTTGTTAAATTAACACATTTCAAAACCATATTTACTTTTTTAATAATAGAAGAAAGAATTACGAAATGGATGCACTCAATTTTTTACGAGTTGCCTTGGTATTGCATTAGTTTAAAGTGCGATCTTTGTGGTATTAAACTGCGTTTGGAAACAAACCCCATACTTTTCCAATGTAACTCTAAAATACATCGTTTAAAAGTGTTTGGATTACTGAAATATCGAGGCAACTCGCACAAAGGATAAGAAATGGATGTACGCCATTTATAACCATTTTGATTTCTGAGTGCAACTTTTTACTATCATGTGATTTAATAAACATGAAATTTCTTCCTCCTTTACTAGCATAGTTTTTTTTAAAAAAACAAACATATCCAGATGAAGCCATCTTAGTCTCTTTATTCGAAATACGCTAATATTTATGTTTCTTTCTTGGGAACTTAAGCAAAGAATACGAAAGATTGGTATACAATTTAGATCCTACAGAAAATGTTTTAAAAGAAAACGTGAGGTTGATGTCGTGTCTCCAGAATAGGATGTCCAACTCAATCTCATCTTCTCGAAGGTACAGCAGTAAATTGGGTCTGCAGCACCTCACAGTGCACATGAACGCACCTGATGGTAGTGCATCAGATTTCCAAGCTATCAAGTGAATAAACCTGCTGCTACATTCTTTGCGACACTACAGCGGTCTTCCGACAGGCGTTTTCTATGTAGCTATGGCAAATAAAAGGTCTGTCGCTATTCAATTCTTCAATACAGTGAGACAACGAATAATTATTACGTCACTGACATAAAATAATCTCTACAAACTTAAACAAAATCTAATACGCACTTCGTTCCATCCTTAGAAAAATGTTGCATATATCAAGTATTTTGTCTCAATTTTTTTATTTTGCTAGATAGGCGAAGCAAAAATGCTTTTCGTATTCCCCATTATCTGTAGAGGACAATGTAAGGGTGTTATTGAGCTATGAGCTCTGATCATGACAGAAGGGGTAATAGCAATAGCCGAGCCTCAGAACTTCATTGGTTACAGCATTACCATCCATTACCCTCCCTGGGTATCCATTTTAGTGGCCTCGTACGACGACATGCATTGGCTGGTATGTAAGTAAAGCCCTCTCTAAAACGGATTAAGACGGATCCCCCGGACCACTCCTCACAAGTAGGCGAAAGACCGTCGAACTCAGTGACAGCCCCGCACCACTGAGCAGACCCTCTCATATTCCAGGGAAAAGCATCCACCGACAAGTTCCCTCAAGGGCCACTCTCCCTAGAGACTCAAAATGCTCTCTCTCAGGGCAAATCCCCCGAAATCTAAGCACCCCCCCACCTCACAGGGAGAAAAATTCCTGAAGAAACCTAAGAGAGCGAAACTCTGACCCCATTTTAGTCGCCTCGTATGACATGCATGGGCTAAACAGCGCTACTTTTATCCCGGCCACCACACGGGAATACTTCGACTCATAACAACAGCAACGTTACTAACCTAAAGGGTGAAGCAAATGAGAAAAGCATTTGCTTCACCCTTTGCCTCACCAGATAGCACGGAATATGAAAAATATTCCCCGCTATCTGGTGAGGAAACTGTGAGTGGGAAAAATTTATGAGCCTGTTGCTCGTCCTGAGTGGGCTTGAAGATTAGTCCTCAGAATTGAAGTTTAAGATGGCTTTTGGTCTTTTATGTTTGAAGTAATCTGTTGCGTCGTAATTTGCAGCTAGTTGAATCAGTTTGTTTTAAGAAGAACTTCGTTGCTATAGTCTGCATGAAGGTGTAAATATAGGGGACATTTGTGTCCCGATGAAGAAGGACAGTTTGTACGAACCATGGTGCGTTTAGGATCATTCTGAGGCATTTATTATGCACATGTTATAAGCTGAAAATATTAGTATTAGCGGTATGACTCCAAGCTGGAGAAGCGTAGGTGAGTATAGGATGAATCATCAATTTATATATAAGTAGTTTGATTCTGGTGTTCAGCTTACTGTTCCTGTTAATTAGAGAATAGGGCTGGGCTATGGTTTTTGATGTCTTTAGACAGAGTCTTGATATAGGAGCTGAAAGTCATCTTTCTATCCAGTAGTACGCCAAGATATTTGATCTCAGTTAGCCATGGGATTTTTGTGCTAAATAGGAGGATGTCTCCTTCAGGAAGGATTGATCTTCTGGAGAATAGTACTGCTACGCTCTTCTAAGGATTCACTTGGAGTCGCCATTTGGCGAAGTATTGTTCGAATAGCTGTAGATTTTCTCGCAGTTTCTTAATGGCTAGGTGCGGCTTCATAGATCTGGCTAATGTTGCTGTATCATCCGCGTATAGGGCTTTGATAGATGACAATGGGTTGTGCGGGATATCACACGTGTATATGGAAAACAGAATTGGTGCCAGTAAGGATCCTTGAGGGACTCCAGGCAAGATGCGCTTTTGTGCTGATACTGTACCGTTTATCTTAATTTGCATGCGCCTATCATAAAGGTATGATTTAATTAGATGAATCATTCCCATTGGTATTCCAGTTGATATCAGTTTGTATAGCAAACCATAATGCCAAACCTTCTCGAATGCACTGGCTATATCAAGGAAAACAGCCCCAGTGCATGGACATATTCCACTAATCTTTATATCTGTAGCGTGGTGCTGTGAAATTGATGGAACCCAAATTGCTCCTCAGGAAGAATGTTTAGCTTGTGTACTGATTCTTGGAGTCTGGTAAGAATACCTTTCTCGGCAATTTTGCCGAGATTTGAAATGAGGCTGATTAGTCTGTGACTTCGTGAATCTTTTCTAGACTTAAGGATTGGCATTATGTCCGCCAGCTTCCAGTAGGAAGGGAAATGTTTGTAGTGAAGGACGGAATTTATTATGTTTGTCAGATGTACAATAGCTGTGCGAGGTAGTAGTTTTATCACCTTGCTGGTGATGCCGTCAGGTCCAGCGCCTTTTTGTTCTTTAACTTCTTGATTATATCATATATTTTATTTCTGGAGCGTTGACTGGAGAGCGTGACTGAAGAATTAAGTGAACATCTGATCTGACTCATTTAGACCATACCCGCTTTTCACAGTCCTTATAAGGACTGGCTTAAAGGGGAGAAGCAAGAATGCTTTTCATCTTCCCCGTTATCTGTAGAGGACAGTGTAATGATAAGGTGTTATTGAGCTATTAAAGCTCTGATCATGGCAGGAGGGTAACAGCAATAGCCGAGCCTCAGTTAGAACTTCATTGGCTACAGCGATGCCATCCATTGCCCTCCAAGTGTATCTCATCTTACGGTCGATTACCATTCGACCTTCATCATCTGACCTGATGTCAACGCCCGCTTTTCATGTACAGAAAATAAATATATATTTAATCAGATATGTAACTATAATTTGGTGTAGAAAGTTTTAAAGAAATTTTATAAAATTTTATTTTTCAATGCAACTGGGTATTAAAATATTATTCTTATCTTTTAACTTACTAATATGTGTTAGACTGTAATTAATATTTTATTTCAAGTTAGATCCCTAAAAAGATATTTCTGTCATCCCAATGTAACATTATATAAAATTGCAATGAGTGAATTGGGCAGAGAAACAATTCCAGGTGTCGACAACAGTCCGCGTGATTAATCAAACGCTCGATAAACATCCCCGAGAGAGAGTATTAAAGGAGAAGAGGAAAATAGTTTCCTCTCTTGAACCATACAAGGTTTTACACATTCACAGACCATTATCTTCTTACGATGTGTCCATAACGTCCTACAATAATAATTTTCTTTAGAGAACTGATTGATCGCGACGGTTTCATCGATCTGTTCCGACGATTTTCACCGCTAATGGTCTTAGGTATTCTTCTGCGCGGAACATTTGAAGAGCAAGCGATGTTTATGGCCATCCATTATCTCGCGAGTTAACTCTGTCACATGCAGCTTCTATTACAATTATAGATATGCCCATTAAGCCTGAGTCGATAAGCACAAGCCACTATCGGAAATGATATGTTAATTATCGGTAAACCTCACCCGCTACGTTTTGCCGATATCCTTATGGTTAATTTTTTTTTCGTCCCTTTTAATGCCTTCATCAAGTTCAACCGAACTGTTGGCGGATGGGTTTTAAAAGTGACATATTTTGGTTTGTATTTTGCACCTGCGTATAATGGGTTTCATTGAACTGTTTTTAAGTGAAGTAGATGAAGTTTCCGATTTTTTTTGGGGTGCTGTTTTGAATTGCTCAAAGCGTACTTGTCAATACTGACCGGAACGTCGAGTTACAAAAACGGAAGTTTTGTAATTTCGTTTATGGTAGTCAAGGAATAAATATGGACAGTGATTTTTATGCACGTGCAGAAACTAACGGCGTATGTTTTCTATTGTTGTGGATGGTTTTAATCGAGTTTTGGCTTCTCTGAAATAAGTAGATATTCCAATAAAATCATTAATGTGAGCTTCCTAAAAGAAGCTGTTTGATGTTTTATGTTAATTATTATTATTTTTTTTGAATTTTCATTGATCTGTTTGGAATAGGGTGGTAACAGGCAACTAAGACATTAAATGCTATTTGTCAAGATGGTTTTTTGTTTTTGTGTGTGGAAGTAAGAAAAACAAACTTACTTCATTGATTGGTTGCACTGTAATTGAAACCCAATAAAATATCCTATCACTGATAAAGACTTAGGGGTGCCAAGATCCGGTTCGAATCTCGTCAACGATGTGATCAACTTTATAATGGTTTTTGAAGCTGAATTCAAGTCATCTGTTCTCATGAGGTGGCATAATTAGCACCTTTAAGATCTGATTAAACGCATTAGTCTGTCCGGACCAGATTATCTCAATATATAATTTCGACACAATTTGCGTTTTGTGTACTTATAAATGGTCTGATTCAAATTGATCCTTAAAGCTAATTCGCATAAATAATGTTTTAGCCACATAGTCCTAGTTTATTCTGGTGTACTGCAAACTAAGAAAACGAAATCTTGATAGGATATGATCACAAATATTTCCAACTTTGTGGCGCGTACAAAGTTGGGAATATTTGTGCTCATTGTGTTGCTGGAAGTCATGACCTTTCGAATTGTAATAATTCTTAAGCGCTGGAGGAGCATCGTAATCAAGAATGTGCAGGTACTCCTCTCCATTAATGACAGTATCGTGAAAACCAGTGGACCCAATTCCATACCAAAAGGAAAAAAAAAAAAAAAAAAACCCGCACCCCAACTAGAATTCTACATCAGTAAGTTATTAGGACAACGCTATATTGCTCGTAGCGTTCGCAGACTTGTTCGAATTTCCTATTCTACGATAACAGACTAGCAAGATTTGTAGATCCAAATTACCAAGTCATTCGTTCAGTAAAAATTCTTTTTCTTTCATTACTAAACACGAATTCTTATTGTCTCCGAAGTGGTTGTTCTCTGCTCCGCGTGTTAGTTGAAAGTGAACGCCGTCTTCACCTATACATCATGTCGGTCTAATACTGGGATTTCTACTTGTTTTCGCTTAGCATCCGTAAACGGACCAATAAACTTTTTCTAAGCTTTCCGTCGATTGCTGGAATGTCAAGTATTTTTTTTCCTTCTTTTCCCCGAAACTCCGATTTTAATCTCCTATCTGAAGAAAATCTACAGCAGAGCTCGCAATAATTAAGATAATAATACGCAATGTTAGAAACAACAAGATGGCGGCAATTTTCTGCCGTACTCTCCTCCCCGGATATATAGTAAAATCATTGATAGCCTTAAGTCAGCTATCAGCGATAGGATAATGATGGAGATTGGATGCCTACGTTTCACATTGAGTTGTTTGTACTAAAATGGCTGACTCCGTATAGGAAATAAACAGCGTTAACGGATTTTTTATAAGAAATATCAAATTTTTTTTAAAAAAAAGTCTAAATTTTATTATAATTAATAAAATAATCATTTGGACTGTTTGAATAATCGGTTGTAATAATTAAAAAAAAAAAGTATATATATATATATATATATATATATATTGAATGATCCCCTTTGAATTGTAATTAACATTTGTGAAGCATATTAAATAGTATATAATCTTCTAGACGCCATGATAAATTCATTTTAATCAATTACTTTTCTTTTATTACTTTCATTTTAATCAATTACATTACTTTTTTTTTAATAAGCAGATTTCCCAATCAAATTGGTATTAGTGATATGCATATAAGTTCAATGAAGCTGTAATATTAGCGACAGGAAGAAGAATGTGCCAAACAGAATTATTGAAAACGTTCCGCCCCTTATAGTATCATTTTTTCTTCGAATTTTAACTATGGTTATGAAATCAATGTTATAATTGTATAATAATGGCCCGTCATTTGTATTCGTAGTTTGCTTGATACTCGAATTTGGTTAGTGTTCAGTTATCTTCTTCGGCTTAAATTTTGTGATAAATTTCGTCGCCCTGACTGGGTTATTTTTGTTAACTTGGTGATTCTGTACCAGTGGAGAGGATTTTTTTTAAAAAAGGCAGAACAGAATACTCAGATTTATCCGCACGAAGAACGATATCGTAAATACAAACGAAACACCACTGAATCAACTTCAACTAAGAAGTTTCAAATTTTTAAGAGGAACATGAATCGCATAAGTTAAAAAAAAAGCTTTCCTTAGGAAGTACAACTATAGTTTCCGGATATCTGATTACTTCTTGTTACCCTCCAGGAGACTTAACCCCAAACTTTATTATGTTATTTGTGTAGCTTTATCAAACGAAGCGATGAAAGCCAATAAGCTTTATACAGTTGAAAACCTTCAATTGCCGCTGGAAATGAGGTCTGTGACGAATCCTCTGGCAAAAAAAAAAGTTTCTGCCATTCTTTGTGAAACAATACAATTCACAGAAAGATTTGTGACATAGTAGAATATGCAGAAACAAAACGTATTAATAAAAAGCATTCGCGTGTTTTTTTTTTCGACTGCGAAAATATTAAAACAAACAAAAGAAAGGTATGTTTCATAAAAAAAGAAGAAGAAAAAACTCTGCCTAACTACTTCATCGATTTATCACCGAGTGAACTCAATATAAAATACATTTTATATTGAGTTCTCCATTCGTTATTTTATTTAATACTTTTATAGTGAGTTTCACAAAACAGTGAAGTGCTTGTTAAATTCGTTTTGTCAGCACGTAAATTATTTCGAGAGTGAAAAAATATGGTAGTTATTTTCTCCACAAAAAATGTGTCTATAGTCTTCATTTTTTGTTTCAATCAGACCATTTTCTGGAGGAAAAATGGCAAAAACAAATCAACATTACATATTGCAATAACTCCATCTGTGTGGATGAAGTTTACTATTGGAGTTCCCATTAAAATTTGCATTCGATTCAATTGGGCCGCTTATTGGGCAAAGTTATCAAAATAAACAATATATCGTAAGAAAACGAAACTTCGTATTATTAACATGCTATAACTTTTGAAACAGGGGTCTGTTTTTACAAAGGTAGTACCCACTTCTCGATTCTTTGAATGCCATAAATTTATCATACACATCATAATGGTCCTGAATAAAACAGCGATACTATCGATGAAAAAAAAATTCAACCATTGTATAAATAACAATCAGAACGGTTCTAGGTTCATGACTGATCAAGAAAACATTTTTATATTACCATTCCGATTTTATTAACATATATAATCGATATAATTCCGTACATAATTTAATCGCACGTTGTAACACCATTGTTTATGGACAAAGCAGGATATCCGGTTTATTTGAATCCCTCTTTCATACAGTAGTACGATTATACCTTTCAGTGGCAACACAGCACAATTAGGAGGCAGGCCCTTCTATATTCGAGCAGTATAGCGGTTGTGTTGACCGGCCTATAGATAGCACACGGAACTGAACCAGATGGTATCTCATCAGTAAATTGCTGGTCGTCTCTCAAATAATCTTTCTACCTCATGATCTGGCAGAATACAAGGGAGGGAGTCTGATTATAGCGACACGAAGGGAAAAGGATACGAGCCTTTCATCATTGCACGCTCTTTCTGTGTAATTAACTCTAACATTACCAACCATGGAACGTAGCATTAATAATAGTTATAATAAGAATGCGGGAATAAGGGCATCTCTCAAAGGATAGAACAAAGAAATCGTGTAAAAATTATTTTAAAAAAGTACTACACATTCATACTCGGGCTGGCGCTCTACTTCTGCATTATATACTTTCTATAGCTACATTAACGGGTGCGTCCTCACTGAAATGACACACACACACACACACACACACACACACACACACACACACACACACACACACACACACACACACACACACACAGAGAGAGAGAGAGAGAGAGAGAACACTCTGGTGTTAAAGGTTTTGAGACTTCTCATTTCTAGGTTTAATTGTTGTAATCATGTGACACAAGTGCACGATTACGAAAGCAACTTTTTATAATGGCCTGTGAGTTTCATTTAATTGAAATTGACACACTGGTGTGTGTGTGAAGGTGATTTAATGTTCGTTTGCCTGCGGTTACATCTGAAATTAAGCTTTCCTTTTAAAAAGATAAAAATATTCCTAACATTATTTGAAACGTTTTTCAAAGATTGTTTTTAATAGAACTGATGATATACTTTTACTCCCAGAAGTATTTTGATACTCCTGGAAGTATGAAATGCAATGCTACTTATTTTGAAAATAAAATTTATATTAAAATTGCTTTTTTTAATATTTAGTTTTGTTTTATATACTTAGTCTTTTACTTATACTCTTAAAGTAAGAAAGAATGAAATTAAACACAATTCTTAGCTGGTCGAGAAAGTATGTTTGAAGGTTAAGTGTTCATGTCAATCAAACACCATTACGTTCAGACCTAGTCTAAATTGAATGTTATGATGACACATGTTTTTTATGCTTGTTATTTCAATTTTGACATGAAATATATATAAAACAGGCAGATTAATTAATGTATTTTAATATACTACAGAATAAAATAAAAAATATCTCTAAAATTACTGGATCTAGAAAGATTTCTTAAAATTTAACAATACACCATATTAATTTTTATATATAAAAAATAGAAATTAAGATGGTTTAGAATTTTCAGAGAGTTTACAGTAACATAATATTACTGTATAACACGTGATTAAAAATTTAACAACACACCACATTACTTTTATATGAAAAATAGAAATTAAGATGGTTTAGAATATTAATTTTATATGAAAAATAGACATTTAAAATTTAACAACACACCACATTAATTTTATATGAAAAATAGAAATTAAGATGGTTTAGAATATTAATTTTATATGAAAAATAGACATTTAAAATTTAACAACACACCACATTAATTTTATATGAAAAATAGAAATTAAGATGGTTTAGAATATTAATTTTATATGAAAAATAGAAATTTAAAATTTAACAACACACCACATTAATTTTATATGAAAAATAATAAATTAAGATGGTTTAGAATATCGAGGGAGTTTACAGTAACAATCAAATTACTTTGTTTCTGTGCACAATCAAAACAATTTTTTCAGCTATATTTAAAAGATCTCTTTGTAATCTAATCCTTACTCCACTTGTATATCACAGCTCCTATTGTAATATAGGTTTTGAACATTAATGTCTCTATAAATGTTGTATTAAAATCTATTTTATGTACATGTTCAGGTCAAGTTAACAATCCACATATTAATGTTCCAGGGTATAAAATTTACGCACCGAACTATTTTTAGGCCATGTTCGTAATCACAGACAAGTCATTTAATATACTATACAGTGGATATTTTCGTTCGCATCAAGCTAAGTGTATTAAAAATTCAACCAATTCGTATATTTCCCTTGGATAGCGTTGTCATTTATTAAAAATCCCAAATTCACTTAACAGAATATCACTCGCTTTACTACTTCTTAATACATGTACACTTAGAGAAGATGCCCAAGTATTTAATTACAGTTGTGTGCAATAATTCTAGAAATCTTACATTATCCTTTTAATTCTGGGAATCCAAAAGAACGTTATTCAGAGTTTGTCTAAATATACTCATTTAATTAATGCTGTTCATCTCTTACCTCTTTGTAACAAGGGAACTGAGTGAATTTATCGAGAAAGTCTGAAGAGGTTGAAATGCTTGTATTTTCTGAAGAGAGATGAAAACTACAATATTCACATGTACTTATTGATCTAAAACTGCCAAAATAAAAATAAAAAATGTAAAACTTGCCTGTCGCCTTCTTCCATCGTATCAAAGGATGAGGATATCCGTCAGCTTGACAATCGAAGGTCACAGACTCGCCAACAACAACTGCAATATCCACCGGCTCTAATTTCCATCTGGGAGGCACTAAAATATTGCCAGAGAAAACAAAACACTTTGCTGAAATGTATTAAATTATTCAAATGTTTGAAATATTATTCAGAAATCCACACACACAAATATTCTTCGCAGATAAATTACGTGGTGTAAGGTTTATGTACGCGATCTATGATTGTTATTTCATCTTCAACTACTCTCATCCTGGAACTCTATTTCACTTACCATTCACTAGCATCGTAGCGGTAAAGTTGGTGAAGCCTGCGGCATTCTCAGCCAGACAGGTGTAGTTCCCATTGTGTTTTCTTCCCACACTGTTAAATATAAGCGAGGAGCCAATATCTCCAAGTGAAGACTCGTCAATTTGTAGCATCTCTTTGCTTAGGGGCATACCGTCCTTCCACCATCGAATTGTTATAGGAGGATCTCCCATAAGAACGCTGCACGTGGCGATCACTCGCATCCCTTCAGCCAGTTGAGGAGGAAAAAAGAACGGGTTGATGACGGGCTTCTCTGAAACCAGTAAGAATTAGATTTAAGAGAGAGGGGAAAAAAATAGAATGTCTACAAACAAACAATAGAACACAAAACAAAACGTGAGGATTATATTGCCAGCGTACGCCCGCAAATACACATGCAAGCAATTGAAGCTGTCAGAAAGTCCTACACGTACTTTCTTGCCTCAGCTTGTTTTTGTTGATCTTTTATTCCGCTTTTCTGTAGCTATTGTTAGAATTCAATATCAGACTTTACTCAAATGCAGTTTTATGTAAATTCCAGAAAGTGACAGATATTTTAGGTGCGCATCCCGATAGTAAGGTTTACGATTATTCGTACAGCAGAATTTATTTTTACGAATGTTGATGAAATTTGGTATTCAGATTTGAAAAAAAAAAAAGTAAAAGAATTTATTTAAGAAAAATATAAATATTGCGATTTCATTCTGACATGCTGGAAGATCGATTTTATAAGTACATTTATAACTTTAAACAAAAAATGGCTCCAGAGTCAGTTGTTGTGACATTGGAAGCGCTTGTTGATTGAAACTATGAGCAGATTTTATCAATTCAATCGACAATAACAATCGATATCAGTTACGTTGTGTTATAAATAGATTTGGTTATTAGTGGAACCAAGGGTTCAGAAAAACATTTTGAATTCTTTTTCTGGGTGATTTTCATAATAACTTGGAAAGCCAAACACTGATCAAAGCGTTTAAATATAATTTATAGAAAAATAATTAACAAAAATTTAAAAATAGGGTAATTTTTACCTAAAAATCTATATAACCGATAGAAATCATACAAAGATAAAAATAGTGCAGGATTTCCTATTATTTTGAGTTGTGAGCATAATATCGTTTTAGTCTTCCCCCTAGAATTAATATCACATTTTTACTACACACATGGTCTGAAATTACGGCTTTTAATATCGAGAACTTAAGTTTTTGAAGTTATTTAATATGTCTTATAACTTCAAGGATTGCAAGAAAAACTAACATGGCTAACAGAGTGTATCCTGATAGAAATTGTAGTGTGAGAAGGAAGCTCACTGCAGAGCATTTTTATGGCTTCTTCACAAAACGTATTAGCGCTAATTTCTTCAGTATAGGAAAATAGATGTCTTCATAGATGTTTTGAGTTTCCCCTTGACTGTATTATAACATAGAAAATAAATCCTCTCTTAGATTACAGAAGAATTAATCGTCTCCTAGTTCAACCAGTAAATGATTTATACCGAAATATTTTGTATAATCAGCACTTTAATAATCCTAATCTCCTATCACCTTCTACACGTGATATAGGAGATTGGGATTAGGATTGGATGGATGGTCAAATGCATTGAATTGAACGAATATAGTTATATACGGTAGTTAATTGAACGTTCACAAAATATTGGGCAGGGATTTTGTCACCGTCGAAGAGTGTGTGAAAAAGGGAGAGATAAAAGGTGTATCTGGTGTATAATAAACGTCAAGGAGATGGCTGCTGTTCGTCATCTGTTCTAGCAGAAGAATCCTTAAATTGGCTTATGCTTCACATCGAATTCGTCTTTTCAAGAATGCCATCACTGAATAATATCAAGTGTAGAAATTCATGACAAATACTAGCGGTTCCAATTGTGAAGACGGCGTCAGAAATATTTCTTTAGCGTTAATCTTGAATGTTATCCCAGCTTACATACTTAGTAATGATAACGGTGACACCTTGCAAACTCACGAATACTTTAGTCACGGTTTATGTATGCCTGTATTTGTTTATGTATGTATACATCACTAAGGGATGCTTCGGATTTTATTTCCCCGTTCAAGATATGTAGGAAATATCAATCATAAACCACCAAAACGAATTAGTGTACCAAATCGTGCTTTCAAAAAATACTAACAATAATTATAATTATAGTTTTGTGCAGGGGTTCATCTGTTATTCTTGGAATAGTTCTCCTTTTGTGTTATTCTATCTATGCTGAATAGATATTTCTAATAGTTGTGCATCATTGCAACAGTTATCTGTATTACGACAATCAACTGAAGCCAAACAATTCAAGAAAAAAAGTGCGTTGATTAAATGAAGATAGACAAACGGATATGCAGTTATCTTTTAACAATGGCTTTTATTCCAACAATAATTCATACCTTTAGGTTATTAATTGAATTGAAAAGCGAATTCTTCTGTTCTTTGTTCTTTTATGAACGGTGCCGACTGCTTATCTTCACAGCCAATGAGACACACCAAATGGGGAAAAAAAAAAAAAAATTCGGTGAACAACGTGCTCATCCCATACACACAAAGTCTGATTGCATGCTGCACAAAATGGCACACCTGAGATAATGTAAAAATCTAGAATCTCACGTTTTGCGCGTGTGATTGCCACTACAGAATGTCCCTCCCGCATGTATACTCCAGAAGTACTCTGGAAGAAGCGTGATCAATCGTCCGGTGAGGCCGGCGAGTGAAGTTTGATATCGACTGTTAATGGCCCGTCAATCATCCATCTGCCGGTTACCATGACAACTGCAGCCATCGCGATAACATGTCCAAGCGGTGCGAAAACCGCAAAATGATGCTTGCAAATTTGGGTAATCAGATAACGTGTGGGAGCAGCGCCATCTGCTGGACTGACTGTCAGTACATTTAAAGAGAAAAATATACTAGTTAAGAATAACTTTTTTTTTTTCGCTTTAAAGTTCACAAATTAAACACGCAAGCAAAAAAACTATCGCAACTTACTTGTTACCTTGACGTTTACTTCGCGTCTGGCAGTTTCCTTTTGTTTGTTGGAAGCGATGCACACGTAAGTACCTTCTTCTGTTTCCCTGGTAACGTCGGTGATTACAATAGTTCCATTTGGAAACACTTGTTGTCTTTCATTAAATGGCAGCTCACGCCCCTCTTTGGAAAAAAAAAATGAAAATAAAAAGGAAATACATAAAAAGGCAAATATTTTAATGAAAACAGTAGGGATAACTCGATTTTTCGTTAGCGTTCTGTAAACGTCTTCAGGAAAGCGTGTACAAAACACCTTCCAAGTTAATAAAATATCTTCGTCCTACCCGAATACAACGACCATCAAAGTAAAAAGAAACAACTGTCAATTTTTTTTTTTTTTTACAAATTCCAGGAAACCATGGAAACGCACGCGAAATGAAAACTATTTTACAAGGCAACAATGCAAAATTAAGTTTGCACGCAACTTGCGTTTCATAATTAAACTAAATATAAGTTTTTTCCTTCTGCTTGTTTCGAATGTCTCATTATTAAGCAAACATACATTTTCTATAAATCTTAGTAATTAAAATTAATTGTTTTACACAAAAAAAACATCTTTTTTGTTGCGTTTTTGCAATTCCATTTATTTTAAATAATAGTATTAATATATCAACAACATTTATAACAAAAGGACATGTACATTTTTAGTCACAAAAACGATTCGTACTTGAAATAATAATTTATTCTTTGTGTGTGTGTGTGTGTGTGTGTGTGTGTGTGTGTGTGTGTGTGTGTGTGTGTGTGTGTGTGCACACTTTAATAAATAAATATATATTACTCTTTATAATATTAGTGATACATCTCCATGTGAGGTGGTTTGATGTGAGTGTGTGTAAACAGAAGTTGTTAAAAAAACATTCGACTTGCATACACCATGATAAAAGATATTAGGAACCCTAGTAAAAATAGATCAAAGGACTACGCACGCGCGCCGGAGTTTGTCTCATAACCAATTCATGAAAAAAATATAACTGAACGAAATAAAGCAGATGTCATCTTCTCGAAGAGGTGGATTAATCTAGAAATGTATTGAGATGCAACTTAGAAAGTTACTAATCACAATTTTGTTGACAACTTAGCCTCTATACCGATAAAGTCACCAATGTTAATATCCCTGCTAATTTAATAACGGTATAAGATGAAAACTTTGTTGATAAATCTATACATTGTTAACGCACTCACAGTAGATAGGACATGCAGGTGAATTTCGACATACTCCGCAACTTCTTTTATAATTTAGACTTGCTTCCCAGACGCACATCTACCAAAAATTATTGCCTTTCACATTCAAGCATGCTTATAAATATGTAAAAGTCAATATTGTAATGGTAGAAGCATAAAAATCGAGATACTGCGAATAATATGGGTAAACACGTCGGCCTTCATGCACACCGCAAAGACATAATACAGAAGTTACTTCAGGCACTTAGCCTTCCAAATAAATAAGTCTTTAAAAAGATGCAATTTAACGCTGTGGTAATATTTTTGTTGGTGGGTGGGGGGGGGGGGGATTGGTAATCACCAGAATATTTTATGTATAGGTGTTCTACAATCAGATCAAAGAGCTCAACTTAACGGACTTTTTTTCACATTTCACGTTCATTACATTGGTCTTAGAAATTAAACACAGTTAGCTGGATGTGTAACATTCCTCCAGTGGATTAGCGATGGTTACGACAGAAGTATTAACTGAGACTGTCCATTGCAATATATACGAGATATATTCAATGTTAACAAACACACCCACCCAAATTGAACAATGTGCATCGCGTGCTGAAATATCGTATGTCCGGAACATCATTTAACTATCCATAATGCATTCTGTTGCTATAGAAACATGAAGAGGTATTGTTATATTAACATGTCCGAACAAATGAAACTTTAGTTACCTCTCTCTCACACAAGTTTAAGCATTATAGATGGTTAGACAATAACTAATACAGCTGTTAATTCTTGAATACTCGATGACTGTTTATTAATACGTTGTTCCTCACTGCTTAATTTAAAACTAAAAGTAATTATAAGAATGGAATGCAATTTAAGAACAGTAATACCTGATTAATATTAATACGTGTATATTTCACTTAGTATATCACTTGATCAGTACTGTCGCGAAGGATCAATTGCCTCAGGTGTCTTGCGGATTATGTAACTTTATGCTTATTTGTTTTGCATGTAACGAAACAAATCGCTAGCGATTCATATTTTGCTTTATTCTTTTCTTCAGGACACACAACATCCTTGCGACGAACCAGAGCTGATTATGTTTTGGCAGGTTAATTCAAAGTAGTTGATTCGTCAGCAGACCATGAATGCTTTTGATTGCTTAAAGTTAATCTTCACTTCGTATTGTTTAGCAAAATATTGCCTTTCCTCAGAACCAAAGCATTTGTGAAGTAGACTGCAGCGCTGTATATTTTGCGAATACGAAAGTAGAAAATTAGCAGGTACAAACTAAAATGCAAGATAGCGCTAAAGAGACTTTAAATGATCTGCTGTAAATATTAAACAACTTAAAATATCTTTGTCTCTTGACTAGAAATTGGGGGGGGGGTATGATTATGTCGTTATAATTATAGAATTTAGTGTATAATAAGAATGAGAAAGGAACTTAGTTTTGTTACTTCGATTATTTTTTTTAATTAAAGCTAGCTATAGATTCATTGAATTTCTATTTAATTTTATTCAGACGTACAAACACATTCCCTGCTAGGGAAATGTAGATGTGCTCGCGCTTCAGCTATCACGTTTTCTGTTGATTGTTGTACATCATCATGCAACCATTTCCGCTAGCATAAATCTGCATAAATGTAGTTTCGCCAAACATTTATTATTTTGACTTATTTATCGCATTTCCAAATAATAGGAAAACTGCAAGCATGCAGTGAAAGAGACTAAGAGATGATCCCAAATACGAGAAAACGCAAGAATAAAAAAATATACATATACAAACTGTAAAGAAAAATAGATTTCCTGAATGCAGGTGAGAAAGTAGGGAAAAACAGCTGCTAGTTCCATCAATGATTCAAAGTGGGTTTAAAGCAAACACTTCCTTGTAACGTCATTTTATTTTGATATTTGTACCCCGATGTTTTTTTTTTTTTCATACATACATACAGTCATTCCCCTTTACGTTTTTCCTTTCTACATTGAGAGAATTCACAGTTGCATTTGTAACGCGTTTATTCTTTTATATTTTGACAATTACATCAAGTTAGTAGCTAGTTAATCAATACATTTCTTTTATTATTATAATTACTTTTTGTTCGATCTAATTAATTAACCGCGTGTGTATGTAATTCACGATACGGATTAACTGTGCATGCAGCTATGTTTTGTTTTGCTACTTTCAATTCCCAACAGGAGATAACTAAACATTTTAATGTCCAAGTACCAGATAAAGAGAAAAAAAAAGACTGATATAAAGTTGTTTGTGCGTGGGAGAAAGATGGGATGGAGAAGACCAAGAGAATAAAGGAGAAAGGAGAGAGAAGAAAAAAAAGGAAAAATCATTTTTAATTCTCCGTATAACTTTTGCATTTGCATATTTCTTTAATCAAAGATCAAGTAATTCATTCCAAGCATTTATTGATTTATCTCCTTGGATACCAACCGAAAACCCTTCGTATGAAGGTGCATTTTTATTTTTTTTTTATTTTTTTAGATTATTCTTTTACAGCGTCTGCGGATTGTTAATGAGATAGATGTAATACATACGGCAAACTGCATTTAATTCCTAGGTAAGATACAAGTTTGTTTGTTATTAATATTTAAGTTTTTACTGAGACATTTCGTAATAAACTAGAAGATATTAAATTTGATAATTTTAATCAATTTCCTCTTGCTTGCTCAATATTTAATATGCGACTTAATCACAATGAAACCGTGTATTAGCAGGGCTCTAGAGAAAACAATTACTGTCCTATCTGACTATACAGAATGGGAAAATGTAATGGTATTATTCGCCGAGGAATAATCATTGGGACTTTTTCTCATCCGAGTACAGAAACGAATATGTTTTCCATGTATTTAATTCAATATGGGATAAATATTCATTATTTTATGGCCATTCCTTTTTTAATAACACACTTTATTATTCCTAAATTGCTTTTAGCAAAACGAATGCAATATCGATTATCTTAATTCCAGCAAGGAATTAACTGGATATATATATATAGATCTCACATAAGCCAAAAACTAGGTTCGATAAGAAAAACAATAAGGATTAAATGAATTTTGATGGTTTTACGTCATAGTCGGGGAGAACAAAAACTTCAATGGTTTTGAATTAATGTTACGACTTGTTACTATAAGAGAATATCGTTGATGTTCAGTATAATATAAATTGTTTCTTTTGCTTAATAAATATAGTGACATTCATATAAATCTTTATAATACATTAATTTTTTTATATTTTTCTAAAGTAATTTTTAGATTCTTTCATTAAATTTCATACACCAAATAATATATACAATATTCCATCTATACTAATGGGGGGTTACTGACAAAGAATATTCAGTCAATATGTTCAGTCAAGATGATAGTCATCCAATACCCTTGGAGGGTAATGGATGGCAATGCTGTAGCCAATGAAGTTCTAACTGAGGCTCGGCTATTGCCGTTACCCTCCTGCCATGATCAGAGCTTTATTAGCTCAATAACACCTTATCCCTACACTGTCCTCTACAGATAACGGGGAAGATGAAAAGCATTCTTGCTTCGCCTCTTTAAGCCAGTCCTTATTATAAGGACTATAAGGACAAAGAATATTCAGAGTGGCGGTGGAAAATGGGAGAAGAAGTGAAAGTCCTTTTTAGGACTTCCAGGGTAACAAATGGCAATGCTGTAGCCAATGAAGTTTTAATTGAGGCTCGGCTATTGCCGTTACCCAGCCATGACTAGAGCTTTTTAGCTCAATAACACTCCATCCACACAGATTTACTTCATTCAGATGACGGGATAAAGAGTCAAGGACTCAGTCCATCGCCCAGTTCTTATAAGAACAAAGAATAATCAGTGATCAATCGACCGTGAGATGCGGTGATTGATTCATTCAATCCAATACCCTTGGAGGGTAAGGGATGGCAATGCTGTAGCCAATGAAGTTCTAACTGAGGCTCGGCTATTGCTATTACCCTCCTGTCATGATCAGAGCTTTAATTGCTCAATAACACCTTATCCCTACAGTCCTCTACAGATAACGGGGAAGATGAAAGCATTCTTGCTTCGCCCCTTTAAGCCAGTCCTTATAAGGACAAAGAATATTCATCGACCATGAAATGCGGTGATTAATACCCTTGGAGGGTAATGGATGGCAATGCTGTACCAATGAAGTTTAACTGAGGCTTGGCTGTTGCTGTGACCCCCTGGGGCGCAGAGATTCGAGAGTAATGAGTACGCTCTCTTAAGGTTTTTGCCTTAAGGGAGCAATTTGAGTCTCCGGGGAAAGTGTTCTCCGGCACAGCCCGCTGATGGGCTTTGTCGGTGAATGCTTTTCTTCGGAATATGAGTGGTTCTGCTCGGTGGTGGGGGAGCCCGTCACTGAGTGGAGCCAACGCTGATTTGGACGATGTTTCGGCCACTATATGATGGTCTAGGCATCGTCCTAATTTTTAGAGTTGGCTTTACTTTAATATCATTCCCAATGTAGCTGCTGGATGTCGTACGAGGCGACTAAAATGGGTACCCAGGGAGGATAATGGATGGCAATGCTGTAGCCAATTAAGTTCTGAGGCTCGGCTATTGCTGTTACCCTACTGCCATGATCAGAGCATTTTATAGCTCAATAACACCCTACCCTTGCATTGTCCTCTACAGATAACGGGGAATTTGAAAAGCATTTTTGCTTCGCTTATCTAACCAGTCCTTTTTAGGATTTTTGGATATTAACATTTATAACAATCGACGAAGTTAATTATTGCTATATTAATGTTACCACAGATGTGTTACCATTCTACAAAACAGTTATCACAACAATAGAGGTTATAGGCTAATAGATCATTGATAGCATAGTTCTTATACTTTTCAACCTTTTTGACTAGAACAACCTCTTTGGTTAAATATCATTACAAATCCGCCTTGATATGTTTTCCCTCATTCATGTTATTTCAATTTCAGAAAATAACGGCAATACAAACCAATGACTGAAATACGAGTATATAAACGAGCTTATAAACTTTTGAATTCTCACCTGCAACGTGGCTAGTTGAGAACAACACCGATTACTTTCAAAAGAAATCTTTTTAACCATAAAACACATCGTGATCTTGATACTCCCCAGGAGACATACCAACCGATTTAAAACTACTACAAATACATCAAACTTCTGAGATCAACAGTAAAATATATTTTGATATATCGTCTAGATGAATTATCTAAAGATAGTAAAAAGCCAAACAATTGAAATCAGTACTTATAGTAGAATATATTTGTCTTCCTCTTTAAGAACTAAATTAGGAGAAACACAGTTCGTAAAAATGTATTTAAACATGCATATTTATTCCTGTTCTGCATAATAAAGTTTCACTTGTTGCATTCTACAGAGCACAAAATATAACTAAAAAACACAATGCAAATACTTTATTTCGTTAACGTGCGGTAGTGAAAATATTGAGTACCCATGCCTTATCACGAAAGTCAATGTGTAACTTATTAATTCAACCACACCACGAACCATAATTTGGTCTCATGGTAGCTTATTAATAAATGTAAATATAAAAATAACTTTATATATTTATCGGAATTCGTATCTTATACATTAAGAGGAAGTACGCAAACAATTTTTCTGCTTTAGTTTCATGTTTCTTGGCAGGAACCAATACCAATCATTAAATACACCTTCTACGGTTTTGCATAATGTGATATATAATTTGCATTATGGATATTCAGCATCGCTCGCTATGTTGTTTAATAAAGTTGTTTGAGAAGTTGATTAAGCCGTGCACAAGAAGAAAAATGAGAATTATGATGTACACACTCTGAGGGGAGTAACACACAAAAGACCTCTATGCATGAGATTTTGGTTCATAATTTCGTGAATATTAATAAGGGATTAGAATCATTAGAAGTATTAAGAGGGTGTTTCATACATAATTCAAAAATGTTGCTTAAAGGAACGTGGTCAGGTGAACAAAATAAAAATTCTCTCTCGCAAGAAAGATAAAATCCGCTGATAATTATTCATGGACTTAACCAATTTGAATAATCTCTCATTTTAATGCAACTTCCGTTTACACTCTTGGAACCTCGTAAAATGGAAGTTCGCGTCGCTAATCCGACTTGAAAATAAAATAGATAAACCGCTGAGAAAAATAACGAGAATGGAATGGAGGATTCTAAATATCTTTTTTTTTTTTTTTTTAATAAAAATAAAAGGTCAGTTATTCACGCGTCTCATCTAAACTTGTATTTTCTCCCTGTACGTTCGTCCCTAAGTTTGGGAGAGACAGAACGCATTACTGTGACGTCCATCACAATAGATGTCTTTAATGCCTTGAAACGTACTTTTAAGCTGTGTAACTCTCAGAAGCCGATCAAATAAATCCAAAGATGTCCCTTTACTTTTCTTACTCTTCAGACAATAGGACGTGCACAGCAATGACCTAACAGATCCGTAAGAGCGTTCGGAAGCGTTTATCTGTTCGGAAGTGGCACGCGATTTATCATTTTCCATCATTCCAGGCGACCGATGTGGATGTGTGAATTATCCACATTGATGAATCCAAACGCCATTATTCACTCTGACACCGCGATGAAGTGAGGGAAACATTTCGGGGCTCCATTTCTTGGAAGAATTTCTTTTTCATTCTTTCTTTTCTTTGTCGTCAATACTCTTTTCGCCTATAAGAAGATTCCGGTCGTCAAACGGGGCGCGATCTACGGAATATTGGCAAGGCGATGAAAGATCATAAGAATACAGCAGTTTAAGAATGATGAAACGTAGTGTAAGGTTACACTGACGATTTTCAGTTCCCGAAACTGGAGAACTATAGATCACCGCACAGAATATAAATGGATGCACTGGACTACGTCAATAAGGAAGGAATTGGAACCGGTACACAAATTTAGTTCGTAGGTGTACGGCTTAGTAAGATGCCCAATAGCGATTTGGATATCTTTATCATCATTCCTCATGGGTCATCTGGGAAGAAAGATGGACACAACGCATTATTTCACTATGTAATAGTAAAAACACAAAATTATGTATAATCAGAACTTGCATATGGACAGCTATAGCAGTCAGTAATCTGCATATGTTTTCAATAATATTCTGCTAAATATTAGTGATATATTTTCCTTAGCATTTGTACTTTATTGATCATAATAAATGCTAATTTGTAATAAGTAAACTACAATTTTATTGTATTTATTTAAAAGTTAATTATTTATAAAAATTATTAAGTTATTTTAAAATGTAATATATTATTATTAGAACTTGCTAATAATACACCTTTAATGATAATATATATAATTAGTAGATAATGGATTTTCTATATGATATGTGATTGAGCTGGGTTGGGATTAATGAAAATTTATGTGATCAGTCGACCGTGAGATGCGGTGATTGATTCATTCAATCCAATACCATTGGAGGGTAATGGATGGCAATGCTGTAGCCAATGAAGTTCTAACTGAGGCTCGGCTATTGCTGATACTCTCCTGCCATGATCAGAGCTTTAATAGCTTAATAACACCTTATCCCTACACTGTCCTCTACAGATAACGGGGAAGATGAAAAGCATTCTTGCTTCGCCCCTTTAAGCCAGTCCTTATAAGGATATGTGATTGAGAAAATATTTCAAATAAGAAAATAAAAGTCCTTTTTAGGACTTCCAGGTTAACGAATGGCAATGCTGTAGCCAATGAAGTTTTAACTGAAGCTCTGCTATTGCCGTTACCCAGCCATGACTAGAGCTTTTAGCTCAATAACACTCCATCCACACAGATTCTCTTCATTCAGGTGACGGGATAAAGAGTCAAGGACTCCGTCCATCGCCTAGTTCTTTTAAGAACTTTAAGAATATGTGATTGAAAAATTTAGTATGGTATAGTACAGTATTTCACATGGCACACGTTTCTCAGAAAGAAAGAATTAGTATCTTTCATGGGGAAAGTATAACGAAAAAGAAGGATAGACTTATTTTTCTTGCTTATAATAATAGAGTGATGAATAATATTCCAACTTAATCAAGTTCAAAAGCATACAGGAATAATAGTTTATAAAGTTTTGGCAAGACCTCTACTGTACGGAAGTGAATTGTGGCCCATAAAAACTGCAGGAGAAAAAAACAGAAATTGGAGAAATACCCACGAAAGACAGCAGGCTGTACTCTCTCTGGGAAAAAAAGGCATTATTAGACAATACCGAAAGAGGTGGACTGAACATATTGAAAGAACTGACAGTTCAAGACCACCCAAAAAAAGATACTTCTATACCATCCAGGTTGGAGGACGTAGAAGTCGGGGAAGAACAAGGAAAAGATGGAATGAGACCGGAACAGGCCATTGGGCCTAAATCGCTAAAATGATGATAATTAAATACATCACGTGCAGTTCATATGCGTTAAATTTTATACGCTTTCATTATATGTGATGTGCTATCTGATTGTCTCTCCCAGAATACCTTGAAAAAAATGTTAAGTTCAATTTACTTTCACACAAGTACGAAAAATAAACCTGGCTTAATGAAAAATAACATTTATAAACAGACAAAAAAAAAAACGATAATTGAAATTTAAACTTAGTATACATTTTCTAGAAAAAATTACAAGAACTAGTATAAAATTATGATGAACATTTATTATTGTTTTCAATTTTTATTTTTTTAATGTTTAGAAATAATGTAAAGCAATAATAACATGAAATGTATAATACACCATAAATTTATCTTTATAACTATATAACACCATTCAAAATAAATGTAAATATTTATGAATCGAGACATGATAAACATTTATGTGTATTGAGAAATAATAAACAGGCTGAAACATCTCATCAAGAAAGTACGAATGCATTAAAACTGTACATAAAAAAAAACTCAACAACCACTATAAAATTAGAACATCAGGGAAAGGAATTTGGTATTAAGAGAAATATAACGCAAGGAGATCTTATTCACCTAAATTGTTTTCTATTACATTAGAAGTGTTTTCGAATGTCTCGTGGGGAGAACAATAGAGGAAAAAAAATGAAATTGCTATTACTTGCGGTTTGCAGATGACACTATACTAAATAACCTTGACAAAGAAAGCAGAAAAAAAAAGATTAAAGAAAAGAGCATAAAAATTCGAAGCTTTTTATGCTCTTTTCTTCATTAATTAGCACATTTAATCTCTAAGTTTTTTGTCGGGTAAACCATCTCAGAATTCATTGCAATATATTAAGCTAAGCTATCAGACATCACGTTAAAGCAGTGATCAACCTTTCAACTCATTAATAACTAAAATATTCATCAGCTGTGAGCCAGTAGATACAACAACGGTTATAACTCATCATTTATTGGTAACTAACCACTCGTTTAAAATTTTAATCGATTCCAAAAGGAATTTAATGCCATTTTGCTGAGATTAATTGAGAAAGTTAATTCCCCACTTCAGTTTACTATGTCCAGAATTAAATCAATTTTCTGGTAAAGTGCATTTCATCTAAAACGCCATTTGCCAACACTTATATGTTGGATCGTTCAGTAACGGAAGATATTATCCATAATTAAACAGGAAGGTAGAAGCAATATCATCCATTACCGTTTGGATAATATACTACTTAAAGCGTAGGTTACATTAGCTGAAATGTTGAAATTAATTGAAATCAAAAAAGTTCAAAGTGTAAATCAACTAAAAACTAATCATTACCAAGGTAGGACTTATTTTATTATTAAATAAATTGAGAAAATTCATAATAAATTATTTATATTATCTTATAATGTTTACGTTATTTTTAAATGTAGTTTATATTTTATAAACTACAGTTAATACACCTAAATTATATTTTTATAAGTAAACTATATTAGGAAACTATAAATGAAGTTTTTTTTTTTTTTATGTCACCACTGTGCGGGTACTATTTGATGTTTGTATGGGATGTTTTGTACTGTTATATTATGTTATATTATAATCAACAGTGAAATTTCTAAATATTCACGATAATTATTCAATAATTTTTTATATTATACTGACTTTGTTAATGTTAATTTGCTGCTAGAGTTCTGGTATTCAAAAGTTATTAAATATAGCAGGTAAAATCTATTCAATAATTTACAGTTTCGGTATAAAAAATAGGATCTCAAAATAACCCACTGCCTCATTACAAAATGAAGCCCTTCTGACCCTGAAATAAATTAAAGTTGCTAACTCACTGTAACCAGCCAAAGAAGTTTACTATTTTGTTGCACAGCATGCAACTGATGTTTTATGATTAAAATTCATGATGTTCAATTTTTGAAATACGAAATCGAAGAATTCGTATTTCATAGTAGAGTACAGTTTGCGGTAAGGTGGAGTCATGTAAACAGGCATAGAATTTCCATGTATTTCTTTCAATGGGCTGCAACTGGAATGTACTGAGAGCTGCATAACGAAGACTTCTTACTTAGTATGTACATCTTTCAACATCTTGAATCTGAGGTTCATTCCATACGGCGGAAGTTTTTTAGTGGGTCAATGACAATCGTATCGACACATCTTGTTCTCATTTCGCCCATGACGGTAACATTCGTCTATTGACATGCATAATCAGAAATTCATTTCCATACCAGTGTAGAAATTAATTTTACATTCCTTCAGTATCAATGTGTAGCGTGGAACTTCTATAAACAGTTAATTCATTGATGCGTTTATTTTTCAAGGTTATCTTTCTATTATCTACGATTTTTGCAAGAGAAATTGCCCTCATTGTTCAATGTTGTACCGTGCACGAGCACATTGCTTATTTCCAACATAATGGAGCTCCTTGACATCCCTCAGTGCAATGGAAATGTGTTTCCTTGGAAAATGAATTGGTTTGAGAGAAGTGATGTAACACAGCCAAAACACGATCTACATAATGTAATGGTCAGTTCTATTGTGGACTGAAGACAATACACGAAACATATGTGATGAATTAATATCAGCTGCAATGTGTAATGAAGTTGCGCATATTATTCTTCAGCACTTATTGTAAAGAATTGCAAATTGTTGAAAAAATGCCTCACCGGTTATTTTTTTATTATCAAACTGCCATGGAATCGAGTTTAAAGTCATCCAAAAAAATTTCTATGGTATAAAAAAACATCTTGCGGTATAATTATCAAAATATATATGAAAAATTAGATGGTGTATTTATTAACTATATCAGAAAATCTAAAATTCAAGAGTAATTTAAAACGTTATTGTATTACAGTTTATATAACTGTTAGATCCTGAATGGACAAATATGTATGCTAAATTAAGTGATTTATTAAGACTAAATTCTGTAATTCGGAGTGGTTTACATTCAATAATGGATTGCAACAAGTTCATCGCCATTGCTGTTCATTTTGTGAAGGAAGTGTCCTAGAATCAGATCGTTACCAGAAAGAAGAAACAGCTGTGTTTACAGATGTGTAGAAGTTAATGTAAGAAAAAATGAATAAATAGTTGTGTCTTAACTGGGCATATTCAGAAGAATATCCAAAAGGAACTGGGTAATGATACAGTGTAACACCTAACTATGAGTTACATATTAATATCTAGAAAATCGTGTGCATAGCTTTAAATCATAGAAAGATGTACAAGTTAAAATAGAGATTAATATGTAAATATTTGGAAAATGCCCTTTTTAATGATGGATGTTTAGTTAGGAGATATTGAAGAAGATTTTAATGGACCAAAGTCATATTATGGGACACTAAAGCGCCACTGATATTTAATCTGTTGATTAAAAGAAATATGATGAAAGTTATGAAGAAATATTATGGGAGAGTCGAAAGAAATGACAGTTCTCATCTACTTGACCTAATCTGATAATTAATGTAGAGCAGTCATTGAAAAAGAAGGGAGAGTGGTCAAATAGAAAAATTTGAAAATAATAAGCATTTTTATCTGATGGCAAACTGCAGTTCTCATTTTTGTCTGGCATTTTAAATACTTCGTGTAGGACATTACACTAATATCACCGTGGGCTATTCGTCTTTCGAGTACGGATGCGTTTAATCTTTGAGACACCGCATACAAAGAAGCTTCCTTATTAATTATGTTCACTAAACAATTCTTGAAGTGTCTGGAAAAAAAGTAAAGGTCAGTAGTAAGTATGAAATGCCGGCAACAAAGAAATCTACGCTAAGATGAAGCTCATTATCTCTTAAATGCAGTAACACACTAAGATGCCTGCAAAAAGAAAGAAAAGATGCGAGATTGTTTTAATATTAATCTTTCTCTAGTGAGTAGCTGATTCTTTCCGCTTCTTGCGAACTATTTTTAGAACATTTAATACTCTGCGTTCTGATCACGGAAGAAGAGATTAATACGCAATTATATTTTAAGTGTCTTTTTTTTATACCCCCCCCCCCTTCTGTTTCCTTCAATGCCAAGTAATCAATTAGACTGTTTTGGATGAAGGCAAACACGAAAGCCTCTTTTGTAAGAAGTGTTTAGCGATATGGATAAACATTAGCAAGCAAGCGCGTGTAAGAATCAGCCGGCAATCCACTGACGAGCTAAATGTCACTACAGCACAAGGCAAACAAAGAAGAAAAAAAATGCTTTAAATAAGCCAAAAATAATAATTGCCTCGCGTTACAACCAATTAGGTACTCATACATCCAAGGATGCTAATTAGAAATAGGCAACTACGGTTGGTGAAATTCTGTGCAGGCTAATTAGAATCTCCAATATCTTCGCTTTTAAACGGCGGATTTGTTTGCGAGTTAAAATCATTTGTCAAAACTGATTTATTTACGTTCATGTAAGATTGAAAACTTTCTTAGTCGGAAAGATTGCATTTCATAAGCCATTTACAAAGAATTTAAAACTGACCTCAGTTGTGAGTCCAAACGATCCATTTTAAGTAATCATGAGTTTTCTATGCGAACAATTCGATTAAATTTGTGTTGATCTATCTCTGATTGGCTAAATGAATCTGGTTTTCAACAATGCTTAGTACAATCATTGAGTGATTGTTATACATACGCTATTGTTGTCAGTTAATTTTCTGCAAGTCTACTAAAAATAGGTTTAATCATTTCAGTAGTCTCAACACAGAACATTATATTAGGGATATGATAGGGTATAAATTAGGATAACAAATTTACATTTTTGATTACTGCGTTTCAAGTATTTAGGTATCAGAATTTCATGCATCTCTTAAACTATTCTCGTGAATTATTTCTGTTAATCCTAATTTAATAGTAATAACAAAAATAAATAAAATCCAGCCGTACTTTTCAAATTTTCGAAATATCTAAGTGTATTTGTATACGTGACTATAAATTCTTTCGAAATTCGGCTGGATTCATAATATCCTTTATTTTAATAGTTTACCTATGCCAAAAAGAAGCAATTCAGTTCTATACTTTAGAAATAACAGAGCTACGTTTGTTTAAATAAATACTGCTATTTGGTAATATAATAATTAATATTGTAAAGAATTATTTGGTCCCACTTATTTAATTTATGAATTTTAAAAGAATTAAGTATGTTAAAGCATATTTCTACTAATATTTAAAAAATGTCTTCCAAAGACAGATATTTCATGATATTTATACTTTAAAGTGTTAAATATAAATATGGGAATTGTCGGAAGTTAATCAACCGTGAGATGCGGTGATTAATAATACCCTTGGAGGGTAATGGACGGCAATGCTGTAGCCAATGAAGTTCTAACTGAGGCTTGGCTATTGCTGTTATACCTCCTGCCATGATCTTCTTATTGTGGTATCTCCTATCGAAGGTCAGCGACCATCTTGGCGAACAAACTGCGCTCTTGTGCTAATCTGAGCAGTTGTGCACTGCTCTTTCCTGTCCACGTCTTGATGTTGTCAAACCATGATATTCTTTTTCTTCCTCTAGTTCCTTTGCCACCAATTCTTCCTACCAAAATAGTTTTTGGTAGGAAGAATTGGTGGCAAAGAAGAATCTGCCATGATCAGAGCTTTAATAGCTCAATAACACCTTATTCCTACACTGTCCTCTACAGATAACGGGGAAGATGAAAAGCATTCTTGCTTTGCCCCTTTAAGCCAGTCCTTATAAGGACTATTTGAATATGAATCCAATCAGATGAAAGGATAAAGAGTCAAGGACTCGGTCCATCTATCCCAAAAGGTTTTTTTACTCCACGTGTGGTCCATGATAAGAATAACTTCAATGCAAACTATTAAAATACAGGATATTATGAATCCAGCCGAATTTAGAAAGACACATAGGCGAGTAAAACTGGTACCGATGGAGGGTAATACTGTAGCCAATGAAGTTTTAACTGAAGCTCGGCTATTGCTGTTACCCACCTGCCATGATCAGAGCTTATATAGCTCAATAATAATAATACCCCGTTCATAGATTTTCTCAATCAGATGAAGGGATAAAGAGTCAAAGACTCAGTCCATCTACATTCTCTCGCCATTTTTTTTTTTTTTTTAAATATGAATACCCGTGTGGTGGCCGAAATAAGAATAGCTCCACTGCAGCCCATGCATGTCGTACGTGGCGACTAAAATGGGTACCCAGGAAGGGTAATGGATGGCGATGCTGTAGCCAATGAAGTTCTAACTGAGACTCGGCTATTGCTGTTACCCTCCTGCCATGATCAGAGCTTTATATAGCTCAATAACACCCTACCCTTACATTGTCCTCTACAGATAACGGGGAATATGAAAAGCATTCTGGCTTCGCCCATCTTGCCAGAAAAAAAAAATTTTTTTTTTTTAATATGAATTAATTTTTCAATTAATAGATAAATGGTATTTCTGTGGGGGGTCATTGATTATAACGGATTGATAAGAACAGAATCTAGTAATATATCCAACCAGTGCACGCTGTTCGACTAGTGGCCATGCTTCATTTAAAATATATATAAAAAAAAAGCACAAGGCAAGGTAATTGCTCCATAATACAGGCAAGACGTAAACAATTTTCTACTCAATTTCAGACTCGTTAAATGGTCAGACTATTTATTTCATAAGTTACAAACCGTTTTTAAGTGAAACTCTTTTTTTTACTACTTCTCAGACCAGTATTAGCATGAAGTGGAAGGCGTTTAATACACTTCCAAGACAACAACACGCACACAAGTTCAGAATTCTTAACCCACTCACTGCCAAAAAACTTTGAAAAGTGGTCTGTAATTGTTTTTGTAATAAATGAGAAATGGTGTCCTACTTTAACATCACACGAGATTTTAAAGAAAAAGTCGATTGATGAAGAACATTTGCCGAAATAAAGAATGTGAGACAGTTCATTTATCAACCCCCTTTCTTAGTAAGAGCTCCTTGCCAAACCTCGTTTGGGTGCATTTTTGTGGAAAATGTTCACTTCCTAACATAATCAAAAGGTCAGCGGGGTAGGAGATATAGTTACTGGTAAGTAGTGTGTTTGAAGGGATTTTTTATTATTATTTTTTTTAATTCAGGATCGTTTAATAATGTAATTGGAAAACTCCATGCCATCAACGGATGATATACTGTAGATTTAACTTTAATATGTAACAAATTCGTAAGCATTTTAAATCAAAAACCAAACTCTAAACTATGTATTTTCAGAATCTCCCCATTCGTCCATTGAGTTGGAAAGTGGACATGCCATTCTGCTTAGTTGGTCGATTGGATGACAGCTTATCAAATCTTTCATGGCTTTTGGGAGATGAATTTCATCACCCGGTGCAAAACCACCGCCCTTCACTGAAGACAGACGAAGTAAGTTGAAAAAGTTCGTTTGGTCTCGAGGGCCAAGATCGGATTTATGTATAAGCCAGATAAGCTACATCTTAAGACCTCACATTACAAGGGCCTTTGCATTACAGATAACCTAAAATTTGCTCAATACAGAAGCCACTAAAACGTTATAGCTTAAGGGCCACAACCATCTTAAATCCCTTATATATATACAGTATACATATATATATATATATATATATATATATATATATATATATATATATAATATCACTGGATTAAATATATATATAAAGCCACAAAAATATCACCTTCTAAAAATACTTTAATTTAAATCATACGAAATGCTATTTTTTTTTTGTTTTTAACCCACTGACTTTTTTTTTAAATATCAATATTCCTCAAGAGCCATGCAACTAAACAGATGCGAAAACCATTTCAGTGGTAATTCACATAGTAGCAAATTTCAACTAAAGAATTCTACTAAATGAAACTCTCTACAGACCTTTGGAATAATGTGAGAATGTTTAAAATGCTTTTGAATTACCCGTTTAGATATGCATAATATATAATTCTTTTGGTTCGGCTGTGACGTATTTCAAAGTAATACGGTTTATGAATGGTCAAATTCATGTGATTTCATTATAAATTTTTCAATAACTTTTTTTTTTTACTGGAAAATGAACTACTGTTAACAGAGAATTGCTACAAACGTACTTTTTAAAATACGTGATTAATTTGGTTAATAATAAGTTACTAACAATAATAGGAATTGTTGGCCTTGGCGCGTGATATTTTATATTGTTGCCTCCAGTGCGAATTGAAATACCCGAGTTTCTTGTAGGGAAAACCCTTCCACTTTGAAAATGACAACAATATAAGCTATCACGCGCCAAGGCCAACAATGGCTATTATTTAGTATGCTAAATAATAGCGAGATAATATAAAATAATGCTTCTGCCATAAATTATATTTGTTGTCTGAATTGCTCGTTTGCTTTTTAACAATTACCTCACAACGAATTATTTAATACTGTTGGGATTAGTCATTTTAAAATTCAACAATTAGTCACGATTTTTGATTCAACTCTAAACGTGTGGATTTTCTAATAAGAGCAAATTTCATTAGTAAGTCTGATTGACTTACTATATACGATACAATAATAACAGTTGTGAGGAGGTTGTGTGAAATGACTTTAATTTTTGTTTTAAATATCTAATTTGCATCTAATAAGAACATGAAATATATGTAAAATAATAAAGGGGGAAAAGTTAAACATCTTTTAAATACAGAACGAAATTCGGCTGTACTTTTATATACGTAACTTTAAGTGAGCTGGAAAATTAAACTACTAATAGTTAATATTAATCAGTAAATATATTCTGTATTAAATTAATTTGCTAAACCATGAGTTATTTATTTAGCATCAAACTCGGAAAACTTGATTTATCTGTCAATAAAGTAAAATGCAGAGAGATTTTACTTCCTTACTGAACTTAAAAGACCATAATTTACGTATTTTAAAGGTGCTAACGCATCTCTTTGGTTTCTGTTCGACTTGCTTTGTGTGTCAGTCATCCGTTCTCTGTCCATCCAACTCTGTCTGAAGCATGCGGTATTTGCAGTTGTCTACTTCAGCGTGAAATGTTGTAGCGTGGCTTGCTGTGCGAAACCATTCTACTGGACAATGGTTCGCGTTTTAGAGAAAGGGGGAATACAATTTGAACGAAGCGATATAGGTCATCGCTTCTATTCACAATGTCTACAAATTCCTCGGTAATTTGTGGATTTCATCAATATAATTACAGGTTTCAGCAGAGGGAAATGATCTTCACTTAGTGTCGAGGCAAAATTACAGTCCGCATATTTTTAATGCATCTTGTATGCACACGTATCTCTCCCTCTAAAACAGAAAATATTTCATACCCCGTGACAATGGAATTGTTCTTATAATAAAAAGCAGCTCAGATTATGAGTTAATATTTATCTTAAAAAGGGATAGAATATAATAACATCGGCAGGAATGTTGAAAACAATCCCGCTTTGTAAACGTCATTAACAGTAACATCCAGCGCTATATAATTTGCATACGTGAAATTTATTCTGTCGTTATGCAGTTTTTTACAAAAGCAAATTATAACTAATACTTATAGCCAGTATGTTATACATCCATTTCTTCAATTAGCCCAATTAATAAGTTGGCAGCCGGATTTTATTTGTAATCAAGAAGCGCTTGTCTTTCTCATTGGGCATACGACTTCCTCTCACCCCTCCCACATAAATAGCATCGTAAGGCACAAAATGTTCGCAGCGTTTATTATTATAGTATATTGAGAACAGAATTGTGCAAATACCTTATTTTTCAACCTTACACTATTTTAAAAAACAATACTCCAAAAAGTACGCAAAATGCTTCGCATAAAAAGCTCCCCTAAGGTAGAAACGCACACTTTCATTGTTCGTGTGCTCTTTATATTTATCCAACACAGCCTTGGGCTTACTCCAATTGACTGCGTTGAATTTTTGCAACATCACATTGTAATAGGATTCGTTGACTGAGTTTGAATGTTAATTACGTCAACGCACACGAAGGTCTGTGCTTTATATCTGTTAATAGCGTGTCTCCAGTGCGAATTGAAATACTCGAGTTTCTTGTACGCAAAACTCTCCCACTTCCACGTTGAAAATGACAACAATATAAACTATCACGCGCCAAGGTCAACAATCGCTAATATTGTTCTAGTGGTACTTTACATTACGTCATTGGCAGTCCTAATAACGAATTCAAAAAGATTTTTTTTTTCCTTTTCAGTTTTATTTAGGATTAATTTCTATATTTGATATAATCAGATACGATTACCTGTCGCTTATATAATAAACGTGCTAATAAACAGATAAAAATATAATACAGTATATCAATGCTGAAACAATTCAGTGAAAAGGCGTTACATGATTCTCAGAGAAATAAGCCAAAGGAAAAAAATAGGAATAGAAAGAGCAACTAAAATTTAATAAGAGCTGAGAATAAGCTCTAGGGGTAGCGAGCAACGTTGTATTGAAACTAACGCAAAACTATTAAAAAAATACAACTCAAATTACAAAATAAACACACGCACACACACACACAGCGAGAGAGAGATGAAACACCAAGACACGAGACAAAAAAACCTAAACCCCTGAGGACGTACAGCAATTGGAATCTCGGTGACATACGTCATCGAAGCCGCGACGAAACAAAGAAAGGCAAGACTCGCCAATTATCGCTAGCTTTAGCAGCAAAACCTTCGGAGATCTTTGATCCTTTTGCAGCAGTTCACCCCCCCCCCACCCCTAGTTTCTCCAGCTATAATCTCCCTTACATAATACTTTCCTGGCTGTATATTTTAAGATGCTAGTTTTAACTAGAAAAATGAAATCCTAAATGACATCTCTGTATGGATATATTCTACTGACTCATAAGAAAAGGTAGAAGCACGATAATATATACGCAACTTCATATGAATCTGTCCTAACCACACTAGCAGATAACACAATGATCCCTCCTAATCGGCAACAAATCTAGGAAACAATTTACAAACGCTTTGTAAACTATTCGCCAAAATCGTTAACTATGGCAATATCTAACCTAGATGAACATTCACATAGAATATATTAACTTGAACGTTCCAAATTCGTCAAACTAGAGTATAGTCAATACATTCAAGCAACCTGATCTTAGAATTTTGCAGACCAACATAGGTATAAAGAAACATTAGTCAACTTTAATAACATTATGATTGATAACAAACATTCATCCAATATACGAAATAAATTAAAAATAATTCATCCATAACCTCAGGCACTACTTTCCATATTAATATTACAATTTTCTCACTGTGTGTTCGATACCGAAAATTAACTAAAGAAACGTATATTTTAATATTGTAATTATAAAATTATCCTGAATACCTTTAAAAACATACATATTTTCTAAATATTTAAAATAAATTACCCCATAAATTCTAACACCTATTTAAATAATACATATATAAATATAATTAGATGCAAAATACCAAAATCATCTTTAGGTGTGTGTGTGTCTCCCGGGTTAATAATGGCACCGATGTTTTTACAGTTTTTGTTTTTTTCCTGTAAACAGATATTCGTGTAAAAGTGATTAAACCTCAGAGCATGAGCGTTTTCGTATTCTGCTAAAAAATAAATTACTATTCATAGATTTTGGTCTTTGAACAGTTTTACGGTCCAATTGTTACATAAATTCTAACCGTATATTTACTATAATCGAAATTAAAAAGAATCTTAGAAACATAAAAACGAAAAGAAGCACTTCAAAATGGAATACAATAGCAAAGAATAGTGATTCTTTTGACTGATGCATTTGAATCTAAATAATGGATGTGATCAACGCATTATTCACATGTCTATGGCCGAGGAAAATAACTAAACTGTAGAACTATATCGATATACGTAAAGGGCGATTCTAGGAAATACCCTAGCGACAAAAACAATAAGGGGAAAACAATTTTGATAGGAATGAAGTGAGACAGAAGTCTGGAGATTTCGATATGACAGTGCCCGAGGAAATAAAGTACACAGCAAATGGACGAAAAACGTACAATTTATCATGAGGAAGGATGCTGGTGATTTGTCACTGACAAAACTTCGAAGATTTTTCAAAGGATAGACTTAGAAAATGGAAGATGAAGAAATCATTAAAAGCGCAACATTTTTCACACTGGAAATTAATTTCGCTACGATTTTTGCCTTTGCCTTCAATATTGCAATATCTGAATCATCAGTCATTGTTTGGAGACATTTAAATTAACCAATGCGGACGGACGTTACCTTCAACAATGACCATGATATATACAACAATCAATAATCACTCGATTTTACCCATTTTGTTTACTGTGTTCTAAAGTAGGTGAGTTGGAAGGAAAACAATACGGAAAAGAATATCCCAGTTTTGTGCAAAAGAATTGTTTGCTAATTTCAAAGTAATACCAAGTTTCAGCTAAACAACTCCTTAATTTTTCATTATCTTTCTTCATTCTTAAGCAAGCTGCGCATATATTTTCCAAGACGCATTCATTAATCTTAAGACTTTACTCACACAAAGTAATCTACCTGTTGTTTGAAGATGCTCATGTGTGAGAGATAAAATTTCCGAGGAGTTTCTTGATGTAAGAGAGCCCCAATTTCGACTTGATGATAATTAATTGTTTAAACGGGCGTGCATTTTTTTCCCACTTTGTTTATTCAACAGTATATCTCAAAGCCAAATAACTAGTTATATGAGATCTCTTACAATGCACGCGATACATGGTTGGAAAAGCAAAGGCTAAATTAGCTTATGTTATCTCTATTCCAGAGGATCCTGGTTTTCGGGCAACCTCTAATTGGTAGGATTACATTGTAATGTCTTCACATAGTGAATTTTAAGTTAATGTGGGAATGATTCAACCCCCGAATGAATACAATAATGTCGAGTATGCGGGAGTTAGAAATTAGAAAAGCAAATAGTACGATCTAATGAATGAATTATCAAAATTAGGATATTGATGACTGGATTTTCTCATTACGATAGCGAACTGAAGTTATATGCATGTTATCCTTATACATGGATGTTTACAGTTCGTTTTGGGGCCTTTAATGGCTACAAATCTCAAAGGATACCACTAACTGAACATATCTTGCACAAGATAGTAGCAAATACATTTATTTTGCACAAAACGTTAAAAATAAATTCAAATCGCTTCAGTCAAAAGAATATATCTTACCTAATTTGATACAATAGATGACTCGCACAA